>NC_090729.1:79029913-79089913 GCF_036898095.1 Palaemon carinicauda
TGGTGAAGTCTGGATGGGGTAAAGTAGGTAGGAATAATAATTCTAACAATAATAATAATTCTAACAATAATAATAATAATAATAATAATAATAATAATAATAATAATGCAGGGATGTTTACTAGAAATAATTATAGAGGTAATGATCAAGGCAATGCCAATACTAATATTAATTTTTCTCCTAACAGGAATAATAGACCTAAGATATATAATCCCGAGAAATTGAAAACATTGACGTGCTTCTTTTGCAATAAGAAGGGGCACGTAAAGAGCATGTGTTATGCGTTTAGAAACTCTCAAAATAGTAATGTTAGGCCAGTGATGGGTGTGGAAGAGAGAGAGAGAGAGAGAACCTACCCCAACAACATCCGGTGATCAATGACTACCTGGTTGTTTTGACAGATATTTGTCCTTCGGTAGTGTCTCTTTCGCCAATTCGTCCGAGAAAAGACGTGTGCGTATTTTGCGTGATACCGGTGCAGCTCAGTCTTTGATATTAAG
The DNA here is from genome assembly GCF_036898095.1 of Palaemon carinicauda. Lineage (NCBI taxonomy): Eukaryota > Metazoa > Arthropoda > Malacostraca > Decapoda > Palaemonidae > Palaemon > Palaemon carinicauda. Next base: position 79,030,414 of record NC_090729.1, read on the forward strand.
GGAGGCATTACCTTGCAATTTTGTACCAAAAAGTGGGGAATTTGTGTTATTGGCTGGTTTTCCTGATACGGTAAAATCGTATGCCATGGAAAATTTTAATTTAATCTGCCCTTCCTTTGCAGGGAATTTGAAATTGGCCATCGTTGATAAATTTCCGGTTAAAAATGTTGATGTTGTGATAGGGAATGATGTTGCTCTGAAGAATAATACTTGTCCCATACTGATAAACCCTGATAGTGAAGTAGCAGCAGTTACTCGTTCTAGTGCTAAAGTTGTTGACGCTGCAGAGTCAACAATTGATCTAGATTTAAGTAGTTTAGAACGTAGTGATAGCGTAGTTGTAGATCTTGGGATTTTGAAGGACAAACTGAATTGGACTATTGAAGAGCTAATCAAAGCTCAGAAAAAGGATTTTCGGGATCTCCCCATTGAGTCAGGTGAGGTGACTGATATAACCGGTCCCAAATTTAAAATAATTAATAATATTTCATATAGGTTGACTAGGCCTATGGAGGCTGATAACTTTGATTATGAAATTTTGAAACAGATAATGGTTCTATTTGTTTACAGGAATGAGCTGATATCATTGGCGCATGAAAGTGGTTTGGCCGGACATTTTGGCATTCATAAGACTTCTGGCAAGTTGTTAATGAATTATTATTGGCCGAAGTTGAAGGCGGACGTAAAGAAGTTTGTCAATAGCTGTGATGTTTGTCAGAAGGTCGGTAAACCTAATCAGCTTATTCCAAAAGCGCCTCTATGTCCTATTCCAGTGGTTTCCGAACCTTTCACGGAGGTCATTATTGATATTGTTGGACCATTACCAAGGACTCGTAGTGGAAATGAATATATTTTGACTATCATGGATAGGATGTCTCGATATCCCGAGGCAATACCACTACGTACGATAAAAAGTGTTAAAATTGTAGATGTACTAATTGACTTTTTTACCAGGTTTGGGATGCCTAAAATTATTCAATCGGATTGTGGTTCTAATTTTGTTAGCAGGTATTTCAGAGATAAAATGGCAGAGTTAAATATAAAACATGTGACCTCTTCTCCATATCATCCAGAAAGTCAGGGAGCTCTGGAGAGATTTCATTAAACCCTGAAATCGATGGTAAAGAAATATTGTTTGATTAATGGTTCTGAATGGGATAAGGAATTACCTTATTTGTTGTTCGCTTTTCGTTCTGTCCCAAGTCAGTCTTTAGGTTTTTCGCCTTTCAGCCTTGTGTTTGGCCATTGTGTTCGAGGTCCTCTTGATGTTGTTCGAGAGTCCTGGGAGGCAGACGTCCCTGAGATCAATTTATTAGATTATGTGTCTAATCTAGGTGATAAGTTAACAAAGGCTTGGAAATTTGCAGGTGAAAATTTATTGTGTAGCCAAAAAAGAATGAAGTACTTTTTTGACAGAAGGTCTAAAGCACGTGACTTTGCGGTAGGCGACAAAGTTTTGGTTTTGTTACCCATTCCTGGAAATCCATTGAAAGCATCTTTTACAGGTCCTTGGAAAATTCTGAAAAAAATTAGTGAAGTTAATTATTTAGTAGAGACTCCCGAGAGAAGGAAACCTTTTCAGCTTTGTCACATAAATATGTTGAAGGCTTATGTAGAACGGGAGAAAGTCATTCCTGTGGCAACCATAGGGAATGCTGTTGTTTCCGAGAACGATAAACTTTTTTCTTTTTCAGAGGGTGAAAGTATTGATGATGATTGTTTTAATGGAAGTGAATGGCGTTCAGATAATAAGAATTCTTTGAAACATTTTTCTGGTATGGTTTCTCATTTAAGTAATGAAGAACAAAAGTCTTTAAAGAAATTGGTATTTAATTATAATGAATTATTTTCGGATGTACCGGGAAGGACTAATGTCCTTGAACATGACGTGGACGTAGGTAATGCCACTCCTGTGAAACGAGCGCCTTACAGGTTGAATCCCTTTAAAAATGAGGTTGTAGCGAAGGAAGTTGATTATATGCTAAAACATGACCTAATTGAACCTAGTCAAAGTCCTTGGTCATCACCTGTTGTATTGGTAAAGAAACCCGACGGTAATTTCAGGTTATGTTTTGATTACCGTAAATTGAATGAAGTGTCTAAGTCTGATTGTTACCCATTACCACGAATTGAGGATTGTATTGATCGTATGGGTAAGGCCAAGTACATTAGTAAATTCGATTTGCTGAAAGGTTATTGGCAGGTTCCTCTTTCGAAGTGGGCAAGGGCCCTATCCGCTTTCGTAACACCCCAGGGACTGTTTCAATGTAAAGTGATGCCGTTTGGTATGAAGAACGCGGCTGCCCCCTTTCAGAGGTTAATGAATACTTTAGTCTATGGTTTAGAGGGGTGTGTAGTTTATATAGATGATATTGTTATTTATAGTAATGATTGGGAAACTCATTTAAAACGTATTAGGGCACTGTTTGAGGTTTTGAAGAAAGCAGGTTTAGTAATTAATTTAAAGAAAAGTGAATTCGCAAAGGCGAGGGTCGTATATTTGGGTCATGAAGTTGGTAATGGTAAAGTTGCTCCTAAGCAAGCAAATATCGAATGTATTGAAAAAATGTTAATCCCTAAGTGCAGGAGGGATGTCAGAAGATTCCTTGGGTTGGGTGGGTACTACCGAAGGTTTGTTAGAAATTTTTCTGACATCGCCGATCCTTTGACTAATCTCTTAAGAAAGAAGGTAGCTTTTGTCTGGACTGATGAAACACAAAGGGCTTTTGATAATTTAAAAAGAGTATTAATTAATTTCCCTGTCTTAAGAGCTCCTGATTTTGGCCTTCCTTTTTCTCTTGCCACGGTTGCTTGTGACGTTGGTGTAGGAGCGGTGTTGTTGCAGAATGACGAGCAGAGAGTTTCTCATCCTGTCGCATTCTTTTCAAAAAAATTGTTCTCCGCCCAACGTAGGTATTCCACTGTGGAGAAAGAGACTCTTGCTTTAGTATTTGCTATTAACCATTTTCAGGTTTATCTTTCCTCCTCAGATACACCTATTAAGGTCTTGACGGATCATAATCCCCTGACCTTCATCAGCAGATACAAGAATAAAAATCAAAGATTGATGAGGTGGAGTCTCATGCTGCAAGAGTGGAATTTAGAATTTTCCCACATCCCAGGAAAAGATAACATTGTTGCCGATTTTCTCTCTCGCAGCGTTGAATATTAGTTGATTGACAGAGGGCTATGCAGTTATTAAAGGTAGTATCTGTATCGTTCTAATTATGGTGTGTGTGCTGTTGAAGTGGGCACGTAGTGAGTAGAAGCAAATGTATATTCAAAATTTATTAATCATGGTTTGTTTACAGAAGACTATAATGTTTTGGGTATAGTATATGGGATCTGTAAGGTTAAAAGGTGAGGGTGATCACTGGTACTTTCTAATGATTGATTAATTAGAAGGGTCATGGGCTCACGGGTCTATAGCACAACACAGCCGTTTTTTAGGCTCTACAGGCTGGTGTATGAGTGGTACCCTAGACTGAGTTAAGGTTAATCTACTAAGGTTTAGAGGTGTCAGGTACGATAAGGTATATAATATACTAAGAAAAGAGATAGGCACTAATCTGGTATTCTGTATTTTCAGGCTAATAATTACGCTTCATCGATTTTGTTTGTTTGTTTGCGCAGGGGAGTCTTGTGGTGGTCTTTTCTGTGTCGTTCGGTGTGTGTGTATGTATTGGACACTATGGTGATAAGTGTGATATATAACACTGAAATAGACAGTGGTTTTTGTGATCAACATTTATTGCTAGTGAGTGATGTGTATCCCTGAAAATGAACAGTGTATTGATTGTGGAAAAGGTTATAGCCTTTGGACTATATATACAGAATCCGGTTGGTAGTGCAATGACTCTTTATTAGGTTTATTAACGGTGTGAGTGATGGGAAATTTTTAGGTGGGGTATCTATTTATCGAATGGTGATGTTTTGCCTTTCTGGTTTTGGAAAGTTTTCCTGTGATTAGTATTAAGTTTAAGAGGTTGTTAGTATTTGTTATATATTGTTATATTTTGTTTTCCTTGTGAGCTGCAAACCTTGGTACTTGCCACCCTCTTTCCTTTCGTTTGTCATGTCCTTGCAGGTGGTTTTATGACTATTTTTTTTTTATTTTATTATTTCAATATGTGATTAAATGTTAACATACATTATGAAAAAAAAAAATTGATTTTTTTTTTGGTCGGGTGAGGAGGTGTAACTTAGTTGTCATTAATTTCTGAATTATTTAAGTTTTTTTTTACTATTAATGTTAAGTATAGAAGTGTTGTATTCTTTCTGTTTTAGCTTTTTGTCTCCTCACCGGTGGTTATCTTGGTGTTTATTATTGGCTAACGACTATTTTATATTTTCAAGTTGTGTTGGTTACGTGGCAGCTCTCCTTCATTATCCGAGGTATGGAGGTTTTCGCTTGGAGGAGTGGGCCTCAGTGTGTTTCTGAGCCTCCAACCTTGAAGGGCACGATAATTGCTGCTGGATTTATATTATTCATCGCCATTACAGAGCTGCATTGTGAGGCTGTTTTACTTTCCCAGGATATCCTCGCTCTGCATTGAGGATTTTTATCCTATATATATTGTACTGCCCTTTTTCAGTAAAAGCCAAGGGGACCTCTCTGCCCCAAGGTAAAGATTTTGAACGTTATATTTGTGTGTCGGGCCCACGACCTGTACTCCTGGGCGTTCTGCATTATTGAAGCATTCACCACCATTGTCTTGGATCCTTGTTTTCTGCCACCTGGAATAAGCCTCCAGCTGGAGAGTTTATTGTCCTCTTTGAGGAGGCCCCTAGAAGTGTATGAGGAATTTGTTAGGGATATTTAGTGTGTATTTGCTAGGATATTCTTACTTTTCGTTTGCCTCCTCCTTTCTGGACCCTCTTCCCTTTTTGTATGCTTGTGTTGATGACCTTTCTTTAATTGTGTAATTGTTTTCTTTTACAGGGAGTTTAAGAGTGAGTGTTTATCATTAATTACTGTATTGTTGAGGTTCAGGTGTTATTTCTGTCTGAAACTTGTGTATTAAAATTAAGTATATTTTTGTAGTATTTTCTTTGTCCCCTTGAATTAACTTTGCACTCTTATTGAACTTGTATACTATTCCACCATTTGTGGACTTAGTATGGTACTTAAGTGAACACTGTTTGATAAGTTTAGTGTTTTTGTGTGGTGGTCAAGCCAGCCATCACAATATATATATATATATATATATATATATATATATATATATATATATATATATATATATATATATATATATATATATATATACATATATATATATGTGTGTGTGTGTGTAAGTGTGTGTGTGTGTATATAGCCATTACCCGAAGTAGAAACCACTCCTCCGACTGCACCTTCACCCATGAAAGTTTTCATCAATCCCATTACTTTACCCATCATAGCTTCCATTCGTTCTTCATTCTCTCGCATCCTTATCTCAACACCCTCTTCCACTCTCTAAACAGTTCCCTTTAGCGCTTTCTCTTTCTTTCGCATCTCCTCATTCTCACAACTTAACCTCTTATTCTCGTGTATCAACTCCTCCTCACGCTCCTTATTCAGCTACAATTCCTCCCTTAATAATTTGTTCTGGTCTTCCATTTTTCAGTCAAATCTAATTTCTTATCGTAATTCAGTCCTTTGTTCAAGAGTCCAGCTTCCAATCCCATCTCAGTAGTTCCCGTTCGGGTACCAAAATAATGTGGCGGGATGTCACAAGAACAACCACCAAACCCTTGATCACACTAAACAAACATTTGTCTCTGCAGCACACACTTTCCCCTTACGTTATCATAAACCGGACTCTTAGAAAAAAAGATAAAAACAAAACATAACATTAAAACTATATTTCTTACAAACTAAAAATAAATCATAAACCAAATTAATCACACTTAAACTATTTCTTATAAACTAAACCTAATCATAAACTTGGAGACTAAACATACAATAAACTAACACTATTCAAATAAACCAAAAACCCTAACAAACTTAAAATGACACCGCACACCAACACCAAAATTTGTATGTTTGTATATTATATTTTATTGACGCCAACACTGTCGTCTACACAAAGCCGAATTGTCTTTCACGGCACAACCACCAATCTGTGGCAAACGGAACTATATTCAGTTCCAATTGGACTACACAGTCAATTAATGGTGGTCATAATCGTCGTCACCATCATTATCATCATCATCATCATCAATCGAAATACACAGGCCAGGTCATCAACGGTTGAGCAATCCAATAGAGCAGTCTAAACACATTCGATTACAGGCTAGGTCATCAACTAAAAATCAGCATTCAAAAAATTAGTTCTCCAAAGGAGGAATTACGGCTGTCGAAATAATTGAACACTTCCACGCTGGTCGAAATAATATAGTAATGATAATAGTCCAGCATTCACAGAACTGCCTCTAGCTGCAGTCAAATAAAAATAAGCATTTTCCCATGACATGCACCACTGTCCTAACCTAGCTAAAAACATAAACAAACAATCTCAGTTATACCAAAAGTCTTTCTCACCATAAACCATCAATACACTAACTACCTCTCATTCACTGACACACACACACACACACACACACTCTCTCTCTCTCTCTCTCTCTCTCTCTCTCTCTCTCTCTCTCTCTCTCTCTCTGGCAAAACAAAAAATAAATAAACCTAAAACAAAAATTAATGTTCCACAATCCTCCCCTCTTACTTTGCCAAATCCGTCTTACTCAACACTTACCTATTTTTTTCATAACCCAGTCGAAGTCGGGAACGGGACCCCTGCTTCGAGTAACTAGGCCTTCATAAACTCTCTCATTCACTTCTTCCATATCGCTATCATTCATTGTCCTAATCTGATTCCCATCTATACTCCTATTATCTAATATATCATGCACTATCTAATCTACTTCAATATTCTCTGGCCCTAAAATCTCACTTATTTCCGTCAACAATTCATCCATTTCATCCAAGCCATTTTCTACTTTTATAAAAGATTAATTCATACTACTTATCATTTTTCCATCTCTCATTCTCGCATTCGTCATTCTTTCTTTTACATCATCTAAGGAAAAACCACACACACTATAGGTATCATTCATACTCAGCCATACTTCTTCAGTATCAACGCATTTATCTTCCACACTCACCTGGACAGTTACATGCCTATTCTGTTTCCTACCTATTCCTATAACTTTCCCTTGCACTTTATCCTCACTAAAAATTTTCAATGGCATCTTTTTCCTATATTCAACTAACACTAATTACTTATTTTCCAGCCCTAACTTCTCATGCATACTAGGTACATACTCATTTCCAACCAATTATTCATTGCATTCTCACAAACATTGATTCTAGTCCGTCCACACACACACAGAACTCACCCAGCTGAACCCTCTTACTAACTAGTTTCCCGAACATCCTGGCTGGCCTAATCCCTTCTTCCTACAAACCCTAGCTATATGTTCATCTACACCACATTCAATATGCTGCGCATGCTGTTCCTTACACATCCTCGCATAATGCCCATCCTTACCCCAATTACCGCAAATCACATTCGTACGATTACTCCTACATCCACTCTCTATATGCCCAGTCATACCACACCGATAACACTTAACCACTTTCTCTTGCTTACATTCACTAATACAATGTTCTGTCTCTCCACACCCGAAACATGCTCCTAACGCCCATCTACATTCATTCTTTTTATGCTCTACTTTCCCACACCTATAACACTTCTCTTCACGGACACAACTACCTGTCCTAACTCGCTGCGTGCTAACACTCCTTTCTCTCCAAACCTGATTCCCTTGCCTTAACCCTTCATTTATCCTTACAGGTATTCCCATATTACTTGCTGTAACACTCCTATCTACAACACTACACTATCAGCTACTCTCATCGGTCTTCTCATAACAGCATCTCTAAAACTAGCAAATTCTGGCACACTTTCCTCCATTTCAGTTCTCACATTCACAGATTTACTTTCTTTCATACATCTATCTAACTCGTAATCCTCAACTATCTCTAAAATATCATCCCATGTCAATCTTTCCTTCATCCACCTCATTTTCTCCTTCCGTTTCAAATTATTAAACTCGGCAACATTCTCAGGTACAGTAGCCAAAAAACTTCTTCATTAATTCCTCATTCTCAGTTATGCCTTCATCCCCATACTTCTTCCTAGCTAACGTTTCCAATCTACATACATACATTGATATTGCTTCTCCTACATTCATCCGTGCTTCATCAAAGTCATTTTCTTACGCTTATGCCTAACACTCCCTTTCATACGTTTTACCTGCTCAATTATTCTCTTTTTCACACTATCATAATGAACATCCATTACACTCATTATCACACCATACATCGTCAACAAATACCCTGTCAAATATTCTCCTGACTGCCTAGCCCAACCTCTCTTACTATCACCATACTTAGCCTGAGAGAACCTTCATACTCCCTAAAAAGTCATACACATACCTACTGCTATGTTCATTAAATCTTTCACACATCGGTACCTCTCTCATAACCACTGTCTTACAAACTTCAACTTCTTTCTCAATACTATCTTCACTGCCTAATCCTTTCTCATTTCCTTCTTCCTCATTTGAATATAACGAATCCAATTCAACGCCCAAATTCCTATCCTTAACTATTCCCTTCTTACCCTTTTTCTTACTTACCACTTTCACCCATTCATGATCATCCTCACTCTCATCCTGACCTTCATTCTTTTCCCTCTTCACATTACTTTTACCTTTATTCTCATTCTTCCTATCACATTTCTGTTCATCCTTACTATGCCTAATTCCCTTATCTTCAATCTCACTATCACTATCTTCCCCATTATCACTTACCTTAGCCTTCTCTTTCACTATCAACCCATTACCTGAAGCAGAAGCCACTCCTCCGACTGCATCTTCACCCATGAAAGTTTTCATCATTCCCATTACTTGCCCCATCATAGATGCCATTTGTTTTCCCATCCGTTCTTCCTTCTCTCGCATCCTTATCTCAACACCCTCTTCCACTCTCTCAACAGTTCCCTTTAGCCGCTTTCAACTCCCTTCGCATCTCCTCCTTCTCACAACTTAACCTCTTATTCTCCTCAAGCAGCAACTTCTCCTCACGCTCCTTACTCAGACGCAATTCCTCCTTTAATAATTTGTTCTGGTCTTCCATTTTTCAGTCAAATCTAATTTCTTATCCTAATTCAGTCCTTTGTTTAAGAGTCCAGCTTCCAATCTCACTTCCGCAGTCCCTGTTCGGGCACCAAAATAATGTGGCAGGATGTCACAAGAACAACTCCCACACCATTGATCTCTGCAACACAAACTTTCCCCTTACGTTATCATAAACTGGACTCTTAGACAAAAAGGACATAAAAAAACATAACATTAATACTATATTTCTTACAAACTAAAAATAAATCATAAACCAAATTAATCACACTTAAACTATTTCTTACAAACTAAACCTAATCATAAACTTGGAGACTAAACATACAATAAACTAACACTATTCAAATAAACCAAAACCCCTAACAAACTTAAAATGACACCGCACACCAACACCAAAATTTGTATGTTTGTATATTATATTTTATTGGCGCCAACACTGTCGTCTACACAAAGCCGAATTGTCTTTCACGGCACAACCACCAAGCTGTGGCAAACGGAACTATATTCAGTTCCAATTGGACTACACAGTCAATTAATGGTGGTCATAATCGTCGTCACCATTATTATCATCATCATCATCATCAATCGAAATACACAGGCCAGGTCATCAACGGTTGAGCAATCCAATAGAGCAGTCTAAACACATTCGATTACAGGCTAGGTCATCAACTAAAAATCAGCATTCAAAAAATTAGTTCTCCAAAGGAGGAATCACGGCTGTCGAAATAATTGAACACTTCCACGTTGGTCGAAATAATATAATAATGATAATAGTCCAGAATTCACAGAACTGCCTCTAGCTGCAGTCAAATAAAAATAAGCATTTGCCCATGACATGCACCACTGTCCTAACCTAGCTAAAAACATAAACAAAACAATCTCAGTTATATTAACAGTCTTTCTCACAATAAACAATCAGTACACTAACTACCTCTCACTCGCTGACACACACACACACACACTTTTCTCTCTCTCTCTCTCTCTCTCTCTCTCTCTCTCTCTCTCTGGATTTGGCAAACAAAGAATTAAATAAAAATAAAACAAAAATTATTCCTCCACAATTTTGTTTCGGCTACACACACAATGGAAATATAGTAATATCTACCATAAGGCAAACAATCAAAGTGACAATGAAATATAAAACAATAGCACCTACGGTAATGCAAATAATGACTGGGAACAATGAAATAAAGGGAATATAAATTTACACTAATTTATTTTCAGAGAAAAGTATAAGAAAAAAAGATAAAAGCCACAAAAGGGGCATTTACAGGAAAGAACAATAACACAAATTAGAAATAAAACAAAACATGAAACGATACAGACAAATAATTCCTCGCTGGTAAATAAACCGGACCTTGGGTTATTGATAAAAAAAATCGTTATTTTATGATTGGGAGAACAATCAAATTAAATTATCATCTGTCGAAGACACTATGACAAAAATAACACCCGATTACAAGTATGAAAATAAATACATTCAATATATTTTCATTTAGATGGGAGGTAAAAATATTTATTTATAAAAACGGAAATGGGAAGAAAAAAAATGACATCAGGTCCCTCCCTCTATACGTGCAAGTCTTAGAAATAGGCCTACAACGGGAAGAGCAAAATAAACAGGAAATTATCCACCCTAAGAATTAACCTGTAGCCAGAACATACTTATACAAACGAAATGGGGATTCAGTAACGTTCTTAAGCGTTATGTTTTCCCAAGAGTGGTATATTCTTGTTGAAGGCAACTTACCTTGCCTATTCCTAAGTATATAGAAGAGCAGTTAAAAAAAAAAAATCACAATTAATCAACTCCTAGGTGGCGGGCGTCCTTAGACAAGTAATTGGTGATCACTGGCCTTCCATGGGCCACTGTTCTAATTTGACCTAGCCAATCCTTATCTCCTCTCACCAGACCTAAGTGAAGTCTTTCCTCCCTTGGTTTCCACAACTCCTGCTATCCCCCACAACTATGTTACTTAGCTTCAGACTTGTTCCACCTATGGGCAAACGTTCCTGGTTGGGGATGATTAGCCAGTTCCTGGTTTGGATTGCACTTTCTCAAGTTTTAAGGTTAGCTGCTATAAGCAGGTGCAGGAGCGGCTTTGGGTACTGGACTCCTGGGAGAGAGAGATGGGGTTGCTTCTGCTTCTTACCGAGGTTCGAGCTTTTTTGAGAGCGAGGGGTAGTCGTTGGCCTCCGAGCTAGGGTATCAGTGGTGACCCCTTCACAGCTCTCCTAGCCAGGTCACGTGTGTCAAGCATTGGCACACGCATTTTGGCGCCAAGCATTATGCCTCTTTCAGGGCCGTCCTGGAACCTTTGTTGTTGCTTCCACGTGTCTTAGTGGGGTAGCTTCAGATTAAAAATGGGGTGAGCATCTGGACAAGGAGGAAATGGCTGACAAGGGCTGCATCTAGTCTTATGATTGGAGAGTAGGGGAAAGGCTTATATTCATAATTTAATTATTATAACTTTAGAATAAATAACCACACACAACATACAATATGAACATGATTAAGAGATTGACTTGAGGATGCAAACATTAAAAATAAGCACATCTTACAACACAACAAAGCTTACAACTAAAAAAGAATACAATACAACTCTCTTTTTTCCAACAATGTCATACAACATATATTCAATTACTTTGAATACAAACAATTTTAAGAGAGATGTTGCTCTCACACCACACAATATATATATATATATATATATATATATATATATATATATATATATATATATATATATATATATATATATATATATATATATAGGCCTATATATATAAAATCACATAGTGGAAGAATGTGTTGAGATGAGGATGAAAGAGAATGAGGAACGGATGGAGAACCGGTTGGAAGCTATGATGGGGCAAGTCATGGGGATGATGAAAACTATAATGGGTGAAGGTGCAGTCGGAGGAGTGTCCTCAGCTTCGGGTAATGGGTTGGTAGTGGAAGAGAAGGTTAAGGTAGGTGATAATGGGAAAGGAAGTGATAGTGATAGTAGTAATAGTGATGGTGATATTGAAGATAAGGGAATTAGGCATAGTAAGGATGAACAGAAAGGTGAGAGGAAAGATGAAAGGAAAGGTAAAAGTGATGTGAAGAAAGAGAAGAAAAAGTATCAGGCTGATAGCAAGGACGATCGTGAATGGGTGAAAGTGGTAAGTAAGAAAAAGGGTAAGAAGGGAATGGTTAAGGATAGGAATTTAAGTGTAGAAGTGGATTCATTATATTCAAATGAGGAAGAAGGTAACAAGGGAGTAGACAGTGATGCTAGCAGTGAGAATGAACGTGATGTGTGTAAGACTGTGTTTATGAGAGAGGTACCGATGTGTGAAAGGTTCAATGAGCATAGCAGTAGGGATGTATATGATTTTTTCAAGGAGTATGAGAGGTATTGTCAGGATAAGTATGGTGATAGTAAAAGAGTTTGGGCTAGGGAGTTAGGAGAATATTTGACTGGGTATTTGCTGACGATGTATGGAGTGATAATGAGTGTAGGGGACGTTGATTATGAAAGTGTGAAAAAGAGAATAATTGAGCAGGTAAAACGTATGAAAGGGAGTGTTAAGTATAAGCGTAAGAATGATTTTGATGAAGCACGGATGAATGCAGGAGAAGCGATATCAATGTACGTATGTAGGTTGGAAACGTTAGGTAGGAAGAAGTATGGGGATGAAGGCATAAATGAGAATAAGGAGTTAATGAAGAAGTTTTTGGCTACTGTACCCGAGAATGTTGCCGAGTTTGTTAATTTGAAACGGAAGGAGAAAATGAGGTGGACGAAAGAAAGATTGACATGGGATGATATTTTAGAGATAGTTGAGGATTACGAGTTGGATAGATGTATGAAAGAAAGTAAATCTGTGAGTGTAAGAACTGGAATGGAGGAAAGTGTGCCAGAATTTGTTAGTTTTAGAGATGCTGTTATGAGAGGACCGATGAGGGTAGCTGATAGTGTAGTAGATAGGAGTGTTATGGCGAGTAATGTGGGAATACCTGTAAGGACAAATGAAGGGTTTAGGCAAGGGAATCAGGTTTGGAGGGATAGGAGTGTTAGTGCGCATCGAGGTTTGTCAGATAGTCGTGTCCGTAATGAAAAGTGTTATAGGTGTGGAAAGGAAGGTCATAAGAAGAATGAATGTAGATGGGCTCTAGGTGCTTGTTTTGGATGTAGTGAGGTAGGGCATAGAATTAGTGAGTGCAAGAAAGAGAAAGGGATAAAATGTTATCGGTGTGGTATGACTGGGCACATAGCGAGTGGATGTCGAGTAATCGTACAAATGTGATTTGCGGTAATTGTGGTAAGGATGGTCATTATGCTAGAATGTGCAAGGAGCCACGGGGTAAGTGTACTGAATGTGGTGCAAATGGGCATGTAGCTAGGGTATGTAGGAAGAAGGGAGTAAATCAGCCAGGATGTTCGGGAAACTAGAGTGTAAGAGGGTTCAGCTGGGTGAGTCCTCGAGTGTGTGCGGAGTGAATGTGATGCATGTTCGTGAAGGTTTACTACATGAAGACGTGATGGGCGAAAGAGCTTATGACTGCATGAGTGCAAAAGTAAATTTTAATGGAATAGAGCTAGTTGGTCTGATTGATACTGGTTGTGGTGTCAATTTAATGTTTAGGAATGCATACGATAAGGTAAGGGATGTGTGTGAATTTAGGGGGTGTAAAGGTGGAGTGAAAGGTATCGGTAATTTAAGTATGTCTGTGCAAGGAAAGTTACGTGAAAATGTTATGATTGGGGGGCTGATGATGGAAGATAATGATTTTTATGTGGTTGAGGGAGTAAATGACAAATACGATGTGTTGTTAGGTTATAACTTCTTGAAAAAATGCGGTATGATTGTACATCCTAGTGTAAATATGATAGAGATGAAAGTTAAGGGTAAATTTTGTGGGGAATTTTATTTGAATGAAGATGGTAGTGTATGTACGAAGGTATGGAAAGGTGTGCCGTTAATAGCAAAAGAAGGTGTTAAATTGTCAAAAGATGCGAGTGAGGTTGTCAGTGTAAAAGTTGCATGGCCGAATAGTCTGGGAATTGCCAATAGTGACAATTGTGAATATGTAGTGAAAGGTTCGGAAGCAAGTAATTTGGTGAAAGCAAGTGTGCATGTGTATGATGGTATTTTGAATTTGCAGGAGCCGAAGGTGTATGTGAGCTTGTTGCCGACTGTAAGGAGGAAGAGAATACGGGGTATACGTGAGGGTGATTGCATGGGATGTATGTATACGTTGGTCAATGTAGAGGATGAAAGGTATGTTAAATTGAGACATGTTATGACGGGTAAGATAAAGCAGGATGACGATTGGGACTATGAAAGTTTGAAAGAAAGAATTAATGTAGATGAGAATATAAGTGAGGGAGAAAGGGAACAATTATATAGGATGTTATGGGATAGACGGAGAGTTTTGAGTCGCGGTGACGAGGGTTGTGGGGGATCAAAGCTGCCTGAATTTAAGATAGTTCTTAGTAATGATACCCCCATATATCAGCGTCCCCGACATTTTTCTCCGCCTATTACCAGAAAAATAGAAGAGCAGTGCCAGGAGTTAGAGCAAATGGGTGTAATAGAAAGGAGTGAGAGTGCCTGGAATAGCCCTATTGTACCTGTAAGAAAGCCGGATGGAAGTTTACGTATGTGTATTGATTATAGGAAGGTGAATGAAGTAACTGTTAAAGAACGTTTCCCAATGAATGTAGTGTCTGACTGTGTGTATAAGATGCATGGTATGAAAGTTTTTACAAAGTTAGATTTAGTTAGGGGCTATTACCAGATGCCTCTGGCAGAGGGGAGCAGGCCCATTACAGCATTTTCGAGCAGTAATTGTATTATCAGTTTAAGAGATTAAGTTTTGGCCTTGCTAATGCGCCTGCTGCCTTCCAGAGGGCGATGAATGTAGTTTTGGCTGGGTTTGATAGACAGAAGGTGACTGTTTTTATTGATGATATTTTGATTGCTAGTGAGACTGTTGAGGAACACATGCAGTTGCTTGAAGCAGTATTAGAACGGTTGATAGAAGTTGGTGTGAAAGTTAAGCTTGAAAAGTGTACATGGTTGGCCGGGGAGGTGGAATTTCTTGGGCATGTGGTGAGTGAATCGGGTATAAAGAAGAGTGAAAAGTTTGTGAGTAAGGTGAGAGAGTTTCCACGTCCTCATACGGTGCGTGAGTTGAGAGGTTTTCTTGGGTTAATTGAATTTGGTCGGAAGTTTGTCAGAGATTGTTCGGGAATAGGGAAGCCTTTGAATGAGTGGACAGGTAAGAGAAATAGTACGAGACTGAAATAGGATGAGCGTATGATTGAAGCATTTGAAAACTTGAAAGAAGAGGCTGCGAGAGACGTCACTTTGGCTTTTCCCGATTATAGTGAACATGCGAGTATGCTAGATTTATATACAGATGCTAGTGGGATTAGTATGGGTGGTTGCTTGGTTCAAATGCAAAGAATAAACGGAGATGAACAGTTGAGATTGATAGCGTATGTAAGTAAAGCATTTAATAAGGCTGAGCGAAAGTATTCCACGATTGAAAGGGAGTTGGCTGCGATAAGGTTTTGCGTGAAAGCGTTGAAGGTATTTTTGTATGGTGTGAAATATATTGTGCGTACTGACCATCAGCCCCTAGTGTACATGATTAGGAAAGAGTCTGTGAATGCTAGAGTTGCGAGGACAATAGAGGATTTAAATGAATTTGACTTTAAGCTAGAATATGTACCTAGGAGTAAGAACGTGATAGCAGATGCGATGTCAAGAATGCATGGTAAAATAGAAGAGAGTAGCGAGAATGATAGTAATTTTGAAAGGTTGCCGGAAGATTTAATGGTGGTACAAAGTTTTGAAGGGGATGACATGGTGTATAAATGTATTTTGTGTGGGTTAAATAAGGTTAAATTGAAGGGTTTGAATAGGGATATACCTGCTAGTATAGATGAGCTTAGATTGAGTGTTAGGAATGAAGTATCGAAAGAAATGGCATATAAGGAGGAGGATAGTATGCTTGAGGGTGAATTGTTATCAAAAGTATTGTTGGTAGTAAGTATGTTATATGGTGTCACTGTTTATTTGTATTTTGGGTGGAATCGTCCGATGCAGTACCGAGCAAATAAAGAGACTAAAAGGGAGTATATATTGAGGTTACAATGTAATGAAAGATGTTGCAAGTTATTGAGTAAGAAGGAGGATTGTCCGAGTGATTTGAATCAGAGTGGTATGAGCATAGAAGATAGCGAAGATGACCATGAGTGTGATAAGGATGACCCTATTGATAGGAGAGTAAACATTTGTATGCATGGTGTAAAAGGAAGAATGATGACGTATGTGGGTATAAATGAGAATGAATACTGTAGTTTAATTGATACAGGTGCGCAAGTGTCATTAGCGAATATGTCTGTTATCAAGGAAATAGAGCGGTACAATTGGGAAGTGAAACGGCAATGTACGAATGTGAGAATTCATGGGATAGGTAAAGGAAGTTTGCTAGTTTGGGAAGAAGTGCGTTTGAAAGTAAAACTGGGAAGTATGGAGGTGGAACATAATTTTATTGTAATGGGAGAGAATGAGATGCTTAGTTGTTTTTTGATAGGAATTGACTTTTTAAGATTGCATGATTTATCAGTTGATATTGGTAGTGGTTTGCTTCTGAAGAATGGATGTGAAGTAGTTGTGATAGAAGATAATAGTGTATTTATGGTGAATTTTGTTGGCATGGTTGATATTACGAGGAGTGAGGATGATCTACTGACTAAAGAGGAGGTGGAAGAAATGCACGATGAATGTGAGGAAATTAAAAGGTTACGTGAATGTATGTTGAATAGTATTGAGGTAGAAGAATGGCCGTCTGATTTAGAGGTGTATAAGAAAGTTAGTAAGAGATTTATTGTGTGTAAGAATATTGTTTATTTTCTACATAAAGGAATGGATGAAGATATATATGTTCCTGTGTTTCCAATGCATGCAGCAGTAAGTATGTGTATGTTAGTGCATGACAGCTATGGGCATATGGGTAAGAATAAATTATGGGAATGCATGCGTGAGAGATTGTTTACACCTGGGTTGAGTCAGATATGTAAGGATGTAGCGACTACGTGTGAAGATTGCCAGAAAGGGAAGTATCAGAGAGTGCATGCTAATCCGCTTGTTTTGAGATTACGTATGAAAGAACCATTTGAGATGTTTGTGATTGATTGTGTTTCGTTGCCTGTGACTGCGAGAAGACATGTGGGAATGATTGTTATGGTTGATCACATGAGTAAATTTACCTATGTAATACCCATCAAGGATAAACGGAGTGAGACTGTTGCAAGAATGGTTGGTCAAGTGATGTTGCCGATGTGTGTGTGTAAGCCTGTGAGAATGTTAAGTGATAATGGCCCTGAGTTTGTTGGATGGGAGTTTGAGCAGATGTTAAGAGAATGGGGTATTGAACATGTGTATTCGACTCCTTATATGCCAAGTGCGAATGGGTTGGCTGAAAGGACTGTAAGAACATTAACTGAAATTTTGCGAATGATGAGTACATGTGATAATGATTGGGATTTGTATGTTGGTAGAGCGTTATGGGCTTACAATGCAACAGTGCATAAGAGTACGGGTATGTCTCCATGTAAGTTTGTGTTAAATTTTGAAAAGATAATAAGACCGAGGTTGGGTGTGTCGGAGGATGATAGAGATGTGTGGAGGAAAGCAAATAAGAGGTTTGAAAGCTTTAAAGTTGGTGAGAGAGTGATGAAAGAAGTAATTGAAAAGGGTAGAATGAATGTAAATATGGTGCGTGATAAATTTGAAGGTCCCTATGAGGTGTTAGAAGTTGGTTCGAGTGGATTAAGTTACGGTTTGGGTAAGTTGTGTGTGGGTGGTATTGTGGAAAAAATTAGGGCCCACCACAACCAGTTGCGTAAATGTAAAGAGGTACCTGAGTATATCCAAGAGAATGGGATGAGTAAATGGTTGAAAAGGAACAAGGGTGAACCTAGTATGTATGAGGACTTAGGTCTGGAAGGTAAACAGTTGGTGTTAGTAGAATATAAGAAAAGGAAGAATACAAGAGCTTTAAGTAAAGATGAAAGAAGGGGAAATTTTATAAGTAAAAGTGAGAATAGAAATAAGTATGACAAGGGTGTAAATGTGCAAGTGTGTATGGAAGATAAATGTGTTAATACAGATGAATCATGACTGAGTATGAATGATACCTATAGTGTGTGTGGCTTTTCCTTAGGTGATGTAAAAGAAAGGATGACGAATGAGAGAGTGAGAGATAGGAGAATGATTAGTAGCATGAATGAATCTTTTACTAAAGTTGAGAATGTTTTTGATGAAATGGATGAACTGTTTACAGAAATGAGTGTAATTATAGGGCCAGATGAGAACGAGGTAGATATGATTGTACATGATATATTAGATGATAGGGATTTAGATAGGAATAGTGTTAATGTAGCGAATGATTGTGATAAGGAAAAAGTGAATGAGAGAGTATATGGAGGCCCAGTTACTCCGAGTAGAGGTCCCGTTCCCGACTGCGACTGGGTTATGAAAAAAATAATGTAAGTGTTGTGTGAGAAGGATTTGGCAAAGTAAGGGGGGAGGAATGTGGAGGATTTATTTTTGTTTTATTTTAATTTTTTCTTTTGCCAAATCCAGAGAGAGAGAGAGAGAGAGAGAGAGAGAGAGAGAGAGAGAGAGAGAGAGAGAGAGAGAGAGAATTTCATTTGCTTTAGTTTTGCTAAATCGCGCGAGAGTGTGTGTGTGTTTGTGTGTGTGTGTGTGTTTGTGTGTCCACGGTGCGCGCCGAAGAGCAAGCGGTAGTTAGCGAATGATTGTTTGTAGTGGAAAAGACTGTCGGTATATTTGAGGTTGTTTGTTTACATTTTTTAGTTAGGTTACGACAGTGGTGAATGTTTCGGAGCGAATGCTTTTTTTGATTGACTGCGTCCTGAGTCAGTTGTGTGAACGCTGGATTTATTATTTTTCTTTACCAGCGAAGAAGTGATTATTGATTTTCTGAGCCGTGATTCCTCCTTTGGAGAGGTTTTCTTAGAATGTAAAATTGTTTGTTGACGACTTGGCCCGTAACAGAACTTGATAGAACTGCTCAGATTGATTTACTTGTTGACGACCTGGACCGAATGAACTTTCGATTATTGTTTTGAGGATTGCTACTGATGATGATGATGAAGATGGTGATGACCCCGATCAGGGAATTAAATTAGCTGTGGCAAATTGCTGCCCGATAGACTGTTAGCACAAAGCTGTGACAGTGGTAGTTTGCCATAAAAGACAGTTGGCAGTGTGTGGCGACAGTGTTGGTGTCGCAATATCTATAAACATATTTTGAGTTGGTGTGCGCGCAAATTTTACTATTTGTTAGGTTTTTTTTTTGCTTTATTTGAATGATGTTTTGTTTGTTTGTATGTTTAGTGTAAGTTTTGTTAGTGCTTTATTGGTTTTTGAGGGTTTAATTGATTGTGGAAGTTATTTTTAATAATTTTAGTTTGTAAGAAATATAGTTCTAAGGATATGTTTTTGTTTATTTCGTCCTTTTGTCTAAGAGTCTGGTTTTAGATAACATAAGGGGAAAGTTTGTGTTGAGGAGACAATTGTCTGTTTAGTGTGATTCAAGGGTGTGGGGGTTGTTTGTGCAACATCCCGCCACACAGCATCGTCGAAAGTAACAAGCTAGTTAAAGATCGAGGGAAAGTTTGTAGATTCATATAAACTTTGATGGAAAACGTCAAGAGTTCAATGAGGGCCGAGAAGGAACATTGGAGCCGGGAATGTACCAAGAAAGATGTCAAAAAGATGAGAGAAAATTTAGCTGTTTTTATTTTGTATATAATTGCAGTTGGTACAAGAAGATTGGAACTTTCTTTTCAATTCACCTGTTGGTCATTATTATTCACAATACAATGAACAGAAGAAAATTGGGTCCAGTAAGATAGTCTTAGACGGCTGAAAGGTCTATTACAAAATTTCATTCGAAACCCTTACTATGTTTATTTGATTGGGTAACAATAGGTCAGTGAGGATGAATCGGAATTTATCACAAGTTTAGTTTGATAAAGAGAGAATGGGTGACAGTGCTAGCTGAGAAACAAAGGAATAATTACCTAACGGTGGCCAAGAATTGAAATGGTAAGCAAAGATCGGTTCTTGATAACAAGCTTGTTTATATTAATTTTCACACATTTAAGTTTCGAAACAAAGATGCTTGTATAGCCTAAGAAATGTTAAAGATTGAGAATCTAATATCTACTTTTGATCTAAAGTTTGCTTATCGCATAGAAATCTTATTAAAACATTGGCAATATCGTGTTTCTCATTGAAGAAAAATTTAAATTTTTTTTAATGGATTATCTTTCGGTATTTTGTAAAGCGAGGGTGTATCTTTAGCAAAGTTCTTAAAGAGCCTGATAGATAATTGAGAGCTAAGGCAGTGAAGATTATAGTTTATTTTTTGGGCTATCCAGAATTCTAACTCCTGGAGCGAATATCCCTAAATAATCTCACAGGGATATCGCATAATATCAGAGGACGTATTCTTGACACGTCACATAGCTATCTTCACCCCGAACAGTATTAACGCTTCGAGACGTTACAGTGACAAGAATTTGAAACGAGAATGAAAAGAGAGCCGCTCATAAGGCATCTCTCCTATTCCGTTTCCAGTGTGTATCTGATGAAGGCGGTAGCGCCCTCTTTATTCCTTTTCGTGTAGCTCTACTACTCGGTGTTTTCCCTTGTGTTCTCTCGTTATTTTGGATTTATTTCAACATTTTGATGACTTCTCTGGCCTCTTTTGCCTCTGGAAAGTTGAGTATTATCTTTACTATGTATAAATGTAAGCTCATGTCGTTTTCAATTAAATCAAAAGTGATATTAACATAAACAAGAGCTGTTGCCTACCGGATGCATCCTGGATGCTATCACTCGCTATTTATGGGTCATTTAGTTATCTAGAGCGACGTTCCCAGTTTGTTATGCTTTAATAATCTAGCTCCTCTAGGAATGCTTATATTATACTGTAAGTTTTTAGTTCGGTGATTTAGGTAACCGATCTTGCCCTTCGCGAGGCTTAGTAGCCTAGGCGCCTGGCCCTTGTACTCTCATGCATGATATAAGTTTTTCCGAGTGTTATATTATTGAAGCTATAGGCAAATATTTTATACATGTAAGATATTGTTGAATGTTCTTTGTAAGATTGGATACGAGTGAGTTTCGGTGAATTAGGTAATCAATTTTCACCTTACTTAGTCTAGTAATCTAGGTACAGTAGTATACTTTCACACATCCCCGATTGTTCTTTTCTCCTCCGGAGGCTAAGTTCAATCCCTCCCTCCCTCTGTAAGCCTTTGGCTTAATCTTAGTGGTTCTATCTTTATAATAATTCAGGTATAACTATTCTAGGATATGTCTGTCCTGACCTGATAACCAGAGTGACTGGGTTTTGGATTAGGGCAGAACATCAGAGTTTCTAGTCTGTGGTCTGCTTCTTCCTAGCATAGAGAATGAGTCTCCTTTGCTAGGTTAGGGGCGGATACAGGAAGCTTTGCTTCCCTAGTCCATGTTGGAAGGATTCTGTAAGAGATGATTCCTTCCTCTAGTGGCTTAGCAGACTGTCCTGTGTTGTTTTTCTCGGGCTGGAGAATGAGTTTTCTCTGTTCCCTGGCGAAATAACTTTACCTAACTTTGTTCTGGTTGGGAGGAGGATAGCAAGTATTGCCAGTCTTCCTCCCTATTAGACAACTCTAGGTTAGGATGAGCTTCCCTAACTACTGAGTGTGTCTCTTGCCAGAACGAAGTCTATAGGACCCTTATCCCCTCCTCCACCTCAGTTTATTCAATTCTTCCAACACTCATCCCCCGTTCTGGAAGAATATGTCCGAGAACTCTTAGTCAAAAGAGTAATCCGAAAAGTTAAGTCCATAAAAGTCTAAGGAAGTCTGTTTTGTGTTCCAAAGAAGGACTTCATAGTGAACTACAAGTTCAGAATGCTCACGCTTCAGCACATAAGGACCCTACTGCTCAGAAGGACATATACTGTCTCTATAGACTTGTCTGACGCTTATTGGCACGTTCCAATTAATCGTCACCTCTCCTCCTACCTAGGCTTCAAGTTACATAGAAAACTTTACGCCTTCAGAGCCAAAGCCTTTCGGGCTAAACATAGCCCTAAGGATTTTCACGAAGCTCGCGAATGCAGCCGTCCATCAATTTCGCCTAAAGGGGGTCCAAGTAGTAGCCTACTTGGACGACTGGCTGGTGTGGGCAGCATCCAGGACAGAATGCATGCAAGCTTCTAAGATAGTGATCCAGTTCCTGGAACATTTGGGATTCAAGATCAACATAAAAAAGTCTCGGCTTTCTCCAGCTCAAAAATTTCAGTGGTTGGGAATCCTCTGGAATTTGGAGTCACATCGACTTTCCATTCCTAATAAGAAGAGGAAAGAAATAGCAGGATCTGTCAAGAGACTATTGAAATCCAAACGGATATCAAGACGCGAACAGGAGAGTTCTGGGCTCTCTACAGTTTGCTTCAATAACAGATCCAGTGCTAAGAGCACAGCTTAAGGATGCAATAGGAGTCTGGAGAAAATACGCATCAAACGCGCGAAGAGATCTAATAAGACCACTACCGACTCGACTGCGAACGCTTCTCAAGCAGTGGTCCAATGCCAGGCAATTGAAGAAATCAATACTTCTTCAACCTCCTCCCCCGTCAGTAACTATCCACACAGACGCTTCAAAGGAAGGCTGGGGAGGTCACTCTCATCAGATGAGAGTCCACGGAGCTTGGTCCAATCTTTTCAAGTCATCTCACATCAACTTTCTAGAAGCCATGGCAGTACTTCTGACACTAAAGAAAGTTTCTCCTCGCCACTCAACCCACATAAGACTAGTTCTAGACACCGAGGCAGTGGCGATTCTAGGACTCTGAAAGTGGGGGGGCCACTTCAGGGCCAATATAAATTTTGGGGGGGCATTTATTGTTGGTGGCTAGGTGGCACTCTGAAGACAATATTATGTCATTAATGAAATAACAAATGACAATAATAACACCTCATTACTTTCATAACTTGCATTTGTAAAACATATACATGTATGCCTACACAAACATTATGATAATGGAGGTTATTCGTATTACTTAAAAAAAAATATATATGTATTTCTTGCAATATATTTTTAACAAAATCGCAAAAATATGGCAAAAATATCTTCAAAACAAAAATGAATCATGAGTTATGAATGTAATGTAAATATTATGTTGATATTAAAACCCCATGCAAGCATGCATGAAGTAATGCAGTGTTGCCAACAGGGCGAGTTTCCCTTTCCTGAGGTGAAGTAGATTATAGTACGTATATTTAGTGCAGCTTAATTCTACGATTATCATGCCGGCTATCAAATTCATCAACAAAACAGTCTAAATCAATTCCCTCGGCACGTGCACTTTCAATGGACAGTAATGCAATATTACTCAATCTAGCACTGGTCATGGAATTTCTGAGAAATGTTTTCACTAATTTCATTTTTGAAAAACTTCTCTCACAAGAAGCACTGGTAACAGGAAGAGTGACAGATATTAACAATAGTTTGTACAAACAGTCAAATGCAGCCTTATAAGGACTAAGGAATGACAGGAATTGTGTAATGGATGTAGGCTGTATTGGCTCTTTCGTGAGTAATTTCTTCACCAGAGGGATCTCATATTGTAAATCATTTTGACTGACCGAGTATGCCATTGCATATGCCTTCAAGTCTTCTTCTAACAAGAATGTCTGTCCTCCAGGACAGAGAGCTGAAATACCACAGAAAATTGCATTTGACTCTTTGGAGAAACGACGGTCTAATTCACTAATTAAGCAGTCTAGGACTTCATAGAAAATCCTGATGTGTTGCACATGACATGGAACAGAAGATCCTTGACCACTTGTTTCAAACACGATAAATCCATCAAGCTTACGAGGTTTCTTTACCCGTTTTCTTGTTGTTGTTGGTGTAATGCAGCATTTCCTGCAGAGTTCATTAACCTTCTCAGAGTAATGGTCATTCAAGTCAGAGTTGCGTACATTAACTAAATGTTCATGGAGTGACGAAATTAGATTTGCTGCTTTTCCTAGGTCTGCTTGTTTATCCTGTAGCTGTGTAGACACTTTATTAACTTTTCCAAGAATATCTGTGA
The DNA here is from genome assembly GCF_036898095.1 of Palaemon carinicauda. Taxonomy (NCBI): domain Eukaryota; kingdom Metazoa; phylum Arthropoda; class Malacostraca; order Decapoda; family Palaemonidae; genus Palaemon; species Palaemon carinicauda. The sequence continues at coordinate 79,054,784 of NC_090729.1, forward strand.
AAAATTGCAATAAGTAAACAAACTCTGCATCAATCTGGGCAAGCAAACCGCGAGCGGATACAGCTCGGGCACCAATGTCATCTTCAGAAATTTCCTTCAAAAGTCTCATTATGCATTGCAGACGGAGTAGAGCATTTTCACACGAAGTGGCCCGACACCACCACCTTGTGTCACTGAGATGCTGCAGTTCTCGTACTTGTTCTTTAGGCAACATTTCACGCTGTATCAAAATGAATTTCTCATGAACTACCGAGTTACTAGCAAAGATATAGAGTTCTTCAAGCAAACTAAAGAATTCAGCAGCTTCGGGTACATACTTTGCAACATTTATCAACACTAAATTGAGCCTGTGTCCATAGCAGTGTATATAATATGCAAAAGGAGCTTTATCACGAATTCGTTTCTGAACACCACTAATCCCTCCACTCATCACTGATGCCCCATCAAATCCTAATCCTACAAGAGAAGATTTGTAATCCAACCCCAGTTTATCCAAACTCTTCAAAATAATATCTGTGATAGAGGCAGCATCCAACAAGTCCATCTGAGTGAAAGAAATGAAGCACTCCTGAATACAATTTGCTATTTCATCATAAAATCTAATAACTAATGCCAACTGCTCTGCCTTACTAACATCCTTGGCTTCATCAGCTTGAACAGAAAAGTAATGACATGACCTAACTTTTTCTGCAATTTCTTCCTTCACCATACATGCAAGTGTGTCAATCATCTCATTCTGTATTGCAGAACAAGTGTATTTTTCATTTTTTGGACCACTTTCTACTCTATCAGCTATAATAGGATCACGTTTAGCAGTGAATCTGAGAATCTTACGAACATTTCCTGGATTCAGTTCATCATCACCTTCTCTATGTCCTCTCTGCGAAATGTCTTGTGTTACAGTCAACAGGATTATTTCACCTAATGTCTTTATGTAATGACGATTTTCAAGAACTTTCTTCTGGTATGCCTCACTTATACACTGAGCAATTGATGTTTTATCAGCTTTATTTCGTTGATAGTCCGCCCATGCAATACAAGAAGTTTTGTGGCACTGAGAGGAAATGTGCTTTTCGATGGCACCATATTTTCCATGTGCTTTCTTCCATCGTCTAAAGCCACTCTTTATGAATGCTTCATCTGCATTGCCATATGTTGGTGGAGCAAAGTGCCTGCATGCAAAACAGAACATTGCATCTCGTTCTTTAGAATATTCAGCCCATTCATATTTGTCGAACCAAGCCCCCACAAAAGACCGAGCATGAGACTTTCCTTCACTATGCCTTGGATACTCTTTTAATCGTACCTGAATAGGATTCTCAGAAGCAGATTGAGAAATGTCAGCTAGTGCAGAATCTTCCTTTTTCTGTTTCTTTGTTGGATGATCATGTGAACTTGATCTTGCAGGATTGCCAATACTTTCACGATCACAGTCTCCCTCTGACTTCTTAGCAGGTTTATCAGATTCAAGGTTTACTGTCAATGGTGTATCACATTCACTGCGTTTTTTAATTACAAATTTATCCATGATTGTCTATAGTACAATAAAATTATCTGTGATAGTAAGTTCTGAAAAAAAAAATAAATTAAATCAAATAATCACACGTAATTCACAATTAACACAACACACCTGTCACCACAGAAAAATGTGATAAAATTTGCGGTTTTGCCGACTACCGACTGGAAGAATAGAAGATGATGACAGCACGCACACACACACACTGTCACACACACACATACACACACACACACACACACACCCACACCCACACCCACATATATATATATATATATATATATATATATATATATATATATATATATATATATATATATATATATATATATATATATATATATATATGTGTGTGTGTGTGTGTGTGTGTGTGTGTGTGTGTGTGTGTGTGTATAACATGTATACAGTATAATAAATATATGCACATATAGGCCTACACTATCACTGCCAACATTCACGAATCACAAAAATTATGATACAATTAGGCCTAGACGATTTTTATTATTATAGGAATTGTTTTCTATGTAAAAATAAAATGGGGTTAATTGTCACCGACTCACCAGCTACTTGTATTTTGGCCTATTTAGTTATTTTCTTTCAAATATGGCTAACGACAATATTTATATTTGGCTTTTGTCAGATCTGTTTGTGAAAAGGTTAACACTGGGTTGAAGGGTTAAAACTTGAGTTGGGATATAGACCTACATCATATAACAAAAAAATTAGTGTACATTGTTTGCTACTTTACACCCGCCTGTCAGATTCTTCTCATTCTTTTTCTAAGATTTCGTATAATTATCTTTTTACTCTATTTTCGTATCCGCTTCTTATGTGAAACACCCACATACTGTACATAAAGATCGAATATCTCATAGCCACTAGTCTACTCCCACTTTGTATGAGACGAAATAATGAATACCACTTATGCTCAAATGCACTTATGCACAAATAATTATGCTTTAGACACTCAATAAGACACTAATCGGGTAAAAACTGACTTGACCGGCTCACAGTCTCACAGAAACGGACTACATGTACTGATCACATCATCACATCATACATGGAAGAAACATACGCGTCTGATTCGCGTCACACAAACACAAGCGGGCGAGGAGGACGGAGGTGTAAAAAAAATTCCAATAATTTTAATCTAGCAACGTTACCATCTTTTTTTTTTTTTTTTTGTGATTACGTCTAGTTATTGTGATAGGATGGGATATTTGAGTGTATATATAGTATACTGTAAATTTATAAGGTATATATTTATATTATATATTATATTATATTATTATATATGCCTAAACTAAGCTTATTTAGAATTAGGATATGGAAACAAAAACTGGGGGGGCCAAGCTGGGGGCCAGCCAAAAAACTGGGGGGGCCATGGCCCCCCCTGGCCCCCCCCTAGAATCGCCACTGCACCGAGGTGGTAGTGAGAGGCCTGAATCGACAAGGGTCGAGGTCACCTCAAATCAACCAAGTGATGTTGGCCATATTCCGTTTGGCAGAAAGGAAGAAATGGCACCTGTCAGCAGTTCACATTCAAGGGTTCTACAATGTGACAGCTGACGCTCTATCCAGGTTTACACCTATAGAGTCAGAATGGTCCCTTGACGCAGGATCGTTCTCCTTCATCTCGAGTCAAGTTCCAGAGCTGCAGATAGTCCTCTTTGCGACGAAAGACAACAAGATAATAGATCGTTATGTGTCCCCATAGGAGGATTCGCTAGCGGAGGCAGTGGGCGCTATGTCTCTGGACTGGAACAGATGGTCCAGTATTTATCTGTTTCCTCTGCACAACCTCCTTTTGAAGGTCCTCGATAAGCTGAGATCCTTCAAAGGGAAAGCAGCAATAGTGGCCCACAAGTGGCCAAATAGTGTGTGGTTCCCCCGGCATTGGAACTACGACTAAAATTCATACCGCTACCAGATCCATCCCTGTCTCAGCGAGTATAGAAGTCGACTGAAAACATGGAACCTACATCTCATGATTTTCTCTCCTTAATGATGAGAAAAAAATTTGGTGTTAAAAGTCAGTTCAGACTTTTGGAGAAAACCAGAAGACATTATGAGGCTTCAGGGAAGAAACAGATATCCGTTGTCAAGGCGAAAAAACCAAAAGAAATCTAGACAGATTCCTAATTATCATTCTTCATTCACCTTCATGGGCAAGGTTTAGCAGCCAACACGATTCTTTTGTTCAAGTCTGCCTTGACAAAACAGATACCATATGCCTTACAGGTCGACTTTTCTAACGACGTTCTTAATGAACTACAAAGGCCCATGCTAGGCTTAGCCCTTAAGCGCATCCAAGGACCCTTTGCATGGTCAGTAGATAAGATTCTTCATTGTGTATAAATAATGAACAATGAGGAATGCGCTTAGAAGGCCTTGAATTTTAAGTCATATTTCTGCTTGTACTTGCTTTGTGGGCCAGAGTTAGTGAAATAGTGGCTCTCTCTAGAGAGGAAGGCCACGTCCAGTTCTTGGAGGGAGAACTGAATCTATTTCCAGACCCAACGTTTCTTACCAAGAACAAGCTACCCACCAACAGGTGGGGTCCCTAGAGAATCTGCCCTCTGAAGGAAGATGCATCTCTATGTCCAATTGAGTGCCTAAGGTCTATCTTCATACAACTTCAGACTTTATGGGAGGACAGCTGTTCAGAAGAAAAACCCTGGGGCCAAAGTTTTCTATAACTGTTACAACCTACCAGGTTGTAATGCAGGTTCTTTTAAGATATTTAAATTCCCATGGATTGCAGTCGGTAAAAGTACGTCAGTGATAAGGAAAGACGGAAACAGAGACCCAAGAAAACTTAACAATATTTATTATAAACAAGAACAATAATTTAAATCAACCTTGTGAGATTAAATACACTTAATTGTACAGAATATTCAGGAAAACAAATAACTGGTTCTCGGGAACTCACAAGAAAAACCTAAAGCTAATACACTGAGCCCTAAACATGAGAAAATTACAAGAGAGAAAACGCTTAATAATAACAAGGTGGATCCAAATACGGCTAGCCAAAAATATCATCAACCTAATAATAAAAAAGGTAGAAGGAAGTAGGAGATGAAAACAATGAAAACCTTAATATTCCTACCTATCTTACAAAACTAAACAATACAGAATTAAACAGTTACACAACATAACAACAAAACTCGTACATATAGAAAGAGACAATTAATAATATATACAACTTCACCTCAAGTGAAGTACAGAAGAGTTGAACACAGGGCCGTACTTAATTCCTCAAGCCGCTAAACGGAAGGGTAAAACTGTACACCAGGCATTGAAGGGCAATCCACTTCCCTATACAAGAGGAACGACAATTTGTCTTACCTGGCGTCAGCCTCCCTACGTAACTCCTCACGAGCCAATTTGCTCTCACACTCGTACACAGCTGGACTGGATGAATACGGCCAGTAAAAACTAGGTTCAGTGTCGGGAAACAGCGTCGACACCAATCCTGTGCAAATCCTCCGACGGGAACAAGTAGCAGAAAACTACCGTCGCAGATGACATGAGCATCTGCTAAACACTTCAACCGAAGTACGAAGGTAATACCAAAGTCGTCCTCCAAGTCACAAGGAATGCTGAGACGAGAAATATTGTTGGTGAGAGCTTGTCAAGACCCGAACTGCCTTCACTGGTCGACCATGTCCACTCATCACCTTCCCAGCGTTCATCAACACTCACAGCAAAAAAAAAAACAATCGTTAAAACGATAGTCCACTAATACACAAAGGAGGAGGAGGAGGCGCAAAAACACTATTCAACAATCGGAGAGCCACTTACATTAACACTATAGTAAACAAACAACAAAAATACTTTAACTTAAAAAGAAAAACAAGGCTGATTTAAATAAAATAAAGAAATAATTTTACGTTAACCTAATAATAACTAAGGGTGAAACTCACCCGGGTTATTTGCAGAACGGATCCAGACAGTACACCCGTTAGTCATGATCCGAGGAGAGTGGCCTCTTCCATAAAATTTCTTTAATTATATGGACTTTGAACATCCTTGTTTGTACACCGGCTGGTAGTCACCCAAGGTGTTCTTTACGCACTATGCAAAGCTAGTGGAGCAACTTAAGAATTCTGTGATAGCAGCAGGTAGAATTCTTTAACCTTCTGTTTTTAAATCTGCGAGGAACAGTGTAATTAATTTGGGACGATTAATTAAGAGGGTGCGTGTGTAGTCACTGTATGTTACTACACACTGAGCAATAGGCCACGAAAGTGTCCTTACGAACTGTTCCATTGTAGTCGGTGAACTATAGCATAATACGGACACTTGTGCCAAGAGTTTTTTTTACGCTAGTGTAAATTAACAGTATACAGACTATATCATTATTATTAATAATTCAATTGAAGTGGCAAATCTGTTTCCTAATAGACGAAACAATATTTTCTGTTGACTGTTTTTCTTTATGCTTTGACGCATATCATCCACGTTTTATAAATTTTATAAATGTTGATCTGATATGTACGTTTATTAAATTTTAATAAACTAGTTCATAGTGAACCCTGCGTCTTATTCGCCCACACTCATTTTATTAGAAATGTACTGAGCGTTAAGATTAAAATATGGATATTTTTATCACGGTATGTGTTTTAAGACTGTTCCCTGATTCAAGCAATAGTCCACTCACTCTAACCCTTCCTTGGAAGGGTTGATGTGGTACCCTAACGGGATAGTGGCAAAGAGGCAAAATTTTTTCCTATGCGGATACAACCATTATCCAATAGTTTATAAGAGTAGTCACATTGGGGAAGGTGTCACAAATTCATACTGACATTGGTGACTCTTCTATAAAACTTTGCTTTATATTGTATAGGGTGAGACCACTATACAAGCTTGTCATTTTGTCATCCGTAATTATTATGTACTCCTCGAGACTTTTTCCAGAGTCTAGTATGACTCTTCCCTGTAGGGGGCAGGAAGCACTAAAATAGTTCATGCTTAGATGAAATCATAGGTCTCTAGGTCTAGATGGACCAGGAAAATACTTTCTTGAGAGTATGGCACTGATTGAGAATCCACAGATACAGTAATGCTCTGGTAAACTTCCATCAGGACGACATGGCCCGACCCCAAAAAACGGATTTTGAGCGAAGCGAAAAATCTATTTTTGGGTGAGGTAGCCATGTCGTCCTGATGGACCCGCCCTTCCTTTTATTGTAAAAGGGCTTATTGACCCCTCCCTATAATAAAGTATCTGTAACACCTCGTATATCGCTACAAGGAATAAAGAGGGCGCTACCGCCTTCATCAGATTCACACTGGAAATAGGAGAGATGCCTAATGAGCAGCTCTCTTTTCATTCTCGTTTCAGATTCTTGTCACTGTAACCCCTCGAAGCGTTAATACTGTTCGAGATGAAGATAGCTATGTGACGTGTCAGGAATACGTCCTCTGATATTATGCGATATCCCTGTGAGATTATTTAGGGATATTCGCTCCAGGAGTTAGAATTCTGGATACCTTAAGGTAAAATTCTCTGGGAATATCACTGTAGTCAAATATACCCTAGAAAGCTACCTATTAGGAACTTCCATCAAAACGACATGGCCCGAGCCCAAAAATAGATTTTTCGCTTCGCTCAAAATCCATTTTAGATGATGACATAGCTGCGGATGGCTGTTTTGAAGGGGCAATGGATACAAGCTATTTGCTTTAAAAGCTTTCTTAGATTTCGTTTTATTTACAGATAAGTGTAATTAGGTTCACACTCAAAATTTTATTTGGTAAGGTTTACAGTGGGATAATACTGAAGGCAAATTTTGTAACTGTAAGGGTAAAATATGTCGTTTAAGACTTTGTTTAGATGCCAAACATCCGGAAATAACTAAAACTATTTTCATGCAAATTTTTTTCGCCATTTATCATTATATTGTGACGCCTCTGATGTAGGCAATATTGTGAAGCCTCAGTTGTGGTTAATTTATCACTATATTGTGACGCCTCATATGTAGGCAATAGTGTTACGCCTCAGATGTAGGTAATATTGTGATGCCTCAGATGTAGGCAATTTATCACTATATTGTTACGCCTCAGACGTAGTAAATCTACCTCTATTTTAACGCCTCAGTTTTACGCAATTAATCACTATATTGTGACGTCTCTGGTGTAGGAAAATTTATTGTTATGTTGTGACACCTCAGTCGTAGGTTTTAGGAGTCATTTGGAAGTTTTTGGCGATGAATACAATTAATTTTTTTTCATGAAAAGTGTGGGCGGAAACTGGACAGCAAAAGAATCTGTTCAAAATTCAACATGAAGGGAGCAGGAGAGTCTCGACAGAATTATGAAACATTGTTCAAATTCAATGTATATGGGCATGCATGGACACAGAAAAAATGCATGGGACATGCATGGACACAGGAAGAGTGTATTAGTAATGCATGGACATATAAAAAATATATGGTGGCTTCATGGATACATGAAAAATTTAAAAGGCATGATTGGACACAGGGCAAATGCATGAGGCATTCATGGCTACATGAATTATGAACATGTCATATGTGAATATATGCAAAATGTATGAGGCATGCATAGGAAGAAAAAAATATTAATGGAGCATGCATGCCCATATGGAAAATATATGGGACATGCATGGACAAATGGAAAATGTATGGGGTATGCATGCACATAAAAAAAATAATGGGGTATACATCGACAAATAAAAAGGCAGGGTGCATGCGTGGACATAAGAAAATTTATGGGGGCATTCATGACCACATGAAAAATTTATGGAGCATGCAGGGACGCAAGAAAAATGTATGGGTGATGCGTGGAAGCGTGAAAAATCTATCGGTGATGCCTGGACATAGAAAATATGTATGGGCCATACATGGGAACCTGAAAAATATATGTGGCATGCATGAAAACAGAAAAAATTTATGTGGCATGTATTGATACATGGAAAATGTCTGGAGCATGCATAGGCACATGAAAATGTATGGGACATGGATGGAAACATGAAAAATTTATGGGGCATGTATGGATACATGAAAAAATTATGAGACATGCATGGTCATAATAAACAAATGTTTGGGACATGCATTGACACATGAAAAACGTATTGGAGTATGCATGGCCACCTGAAAAATTAATAGACATGCATTGACACAGTAAAAATGCATGTGGTATGCAAGGCCACGTGGAAAATATGTGGGTCATAATGGAAGCATAAAATATGTATAAGCCATGCATAGATTAGGAAAAGATTTATGGTACATGCATTGACAAAACGGATTTTGACCGAAGCGAAAAATCTATTTTTGGGTGAGATAGCCATGTCGTCCTGATTGAAGTTCCTATAGGGTAGCTTCCTTGGGTATATTTGACTACGGTGATATTCCCAGAGAATTTACCTTAAGGTACCCAGAATTCTAACTCCTGGAGCGAATATCCCACATTAAATGAACCAGGGATATCGCGTAATATCAGAGGACGTATTCTTGACACGCCACATAGCAATCTGCTACCCCGAACAGAATTAACACTTCGAAGGGATCAAGTGGCAAGAAAACGAAAAACAAGAAAGAAAGGAGAGCCGCTAGCAAGGCACCTCTCCTATCTCGCTTCGTATGCGTGCATAGCGCTACCGACGGCGCCATCTGTATTCTGTATTCGTCCATCAGGACGACATGGCTATCTCACCCAAAAATAGATTTTTCGCTTCGCTCAAAATCCGTTTTTTTGGCTCAGGCCATGTCGTCCTGAAGGAAGTATACCAGAGCATTACTGTATTTGTAGATTCTCAAAACGTGCCGTACTCTCAAGAAGGTATTTCCCGGTCAGGCTAGACCTAGAGACCTAAGATGTTACCGTCATACATCTTTTCATCTAAACATAGACTATGTTAGTGCTTCCTGCCCCCTACAGGGAAGAGTCATACTAGACTCTGGAAAAGTCTCGAAGAGTACATATACCTATGTATGAATAACAGACAAGCCAATATAGTGGTCTCACTCTATATTATGTAAAGCCAAGTTTGTAAAAGAACCGCTGTGTCGATATGAAATACCGACAAGCTCCCCGTTCGATTACTGGATTGGACAAAGGGTTATATCTGGGTAGGAGGAAAACTTGTACATCCTCCACCATCCCTTTAGGGCATGAAGTCCTCCCACTAGGGGAAAGCATAAACCAATGAAAGTTGCTTGCAGAAAGGAACAATCTATTAGAATTATTCATGTTAAAGTTATACATATTTTTACGTAATGCTAAACCATTTTCTAGTAAAATGACATGGGCGAATGAGACGCAAGGTTCACAAGAACTAGTTTATTGACAATCAATAAAAATAAAAACAGGTTAATCAACAATTATACATATATAAGAGGAGGATAACCAACAAATAAGCATAAGGATCATAGTAAACAGAAAATTGTTTATCTGAAAGAAAAAACATTAGCGCCACTTTTTTAATACCGAGGTATCAAAATCATAAATGTCTGTCTTACTATTCAGTCACACTGGCGTTGGAAACGCTTGGCACACGTGTCTGCACTTATGCTAGGTTCACCTTTGATTATGGAACAGTCAATGTGGGCACCTTAGTGCCCTAACACTTAGTCTGTAGAACAGTCCGTGACTACACACTCACCCTAGAATTAATTGTCCCAATTAATTTCACTGTTCCTCGCAGAGTTAAACAGCATGTTTGACGACACTACCCACTGCTACCACAGACCTCTTTAGTTGCTCCACTTGCTTCGCATAGTGTCGAAAGAAAACTCTGGAAGACTTCCAGCCAGTGTATGAGCGAAGATGATCGAAATCCATGTTATTAAAGAAATTTAAGGATGAGGCAACTTTCCTCGGATCGTGACCTGCGGGTGTACTATCTGGATCCGCTCTGTGAATAAGATAGGTGATTTTTGCCCTTAGTTGTTTCAGAGATAAATTTGAGCCTGATGTTTCTCCCCTGAACAGTTGACCTCCCCTAAAGTCTGAAGTTCTACGAAGATAGACCTTTAGGCATTCCACTGAACATAGAGATGTATCTCCTTTCAGAGGGCAGATTCTCCAGGAACCCCACACTGTTGGTGGGTAGCTCATTCTTGGCGAGAAACGTTGGGTCTGGAAAAAGGTTCAGTTCTTCCCCATCTAAGAACTGAACACGACCTTCCTCTCGCGAGAGGGCTACTATTTCACTAACCCTAGCCCCCGAAGCGAGTGCAAACAGAAAAATAACTTCTTAGGTCAAGTCCTTTAAAGCACACTCCTCATTGTTCATCAGTGAAGCAGAATGAAGAACTTTATCCAGAGACCATTGTTAAAAATGTCGTTAGAGAGGTCGACCTGGAAGGCATATAAAATGGGTCTTGTCAAGGCGGATTTACACGTTGATATTGTGTTGGCTGCTAAGTCTTGACCATGGAGGTGGATGAAGAATGATAAGCAGAAGTCCGTCGAGATCTTTTATGGTTTCTTCGCCCTGACAAAGGACACCCACTTCCTCTATGATGACTCATATTGTCTTCTGGTAGATTTGCACTTATATTCCTCTAAAAAGTCTATACTGTCTTTTGAGATCCCGAAATGCTTTCTCACCGCCAGGGAGAGAAAATCATGAGCTGCAGGTTTTGGGTTTTCAGTGATGAAGCGCAGACAGTCGACTTCTGAACTCGCTGGGTCAAAACTGGATCTGGTAGCGGTAGACACTTCAGCCGTAGTTCTAATGCCAGAGGGAACCATACGCTGTTCGGCCACTTGTGAGCCACTATTGCCGCTATTCCCTTGAAAGATCTCAGTTTGTCGAGGACCCTCAATAGAAGGTTGTGAGGAGGGAACAAGTAAATCCTAGACCATTTGTTCCAGTCGAGGGGCATCACGTCCACTGCTTCCTCGTACGGGGACACGTAGAGAGGTAACTTCTTGTTGTCTTTCATCGCAAAGAGGTCTATCTGCAGTTCCGGGACTTGACTCAAGATGAAGGAGAACGATCCTGCGTCTAGGGACCATTCTGACTCTATCGGTGTGAACCTGGATAGAGCGTCCGCCGTCACGTTGCGAACTCCTTGAAGGTGAACTGCTGACAAGTACCATTTCTTCTTTTCCGCTAGCCGGAAGATGGCCAACATCACTTGGTTGAGTGAAGGTGACCTCGATCCTTGTCGATTCAGGCCTCTCACTATCACCTCGCTGTCTAGTACCAACCTTATGTGGATCGAGCTGTGAGGGGAGACTTTCTTCAAGGTAAGAAGTACTGCCATGGCTTCCAGAAAGTTTATGTGAAATTTCTTGAATAGATTGAACCAGGTTTTTTGGGCCTTCTTCCGGTGAGAATGACCTCTCTATCCCTGTGTGAATAGTTATAGAGGGGGGAGGTAGCTAAAGAAGCACCGACTTCTTCAGTTATTTGACGTGGGATCATGGCCTGAGAAGCGTACGTAGACGAGGCGGTACTGGCCTTATCAGATCTCTTCGCTCGTTTGATGCATAATTCCTCCAAACTCCGGTTGCATCCTTTAGCTGTGCTCTTAGCACTAGGTCTGTTAGTGAGGCAAACTGGAGAGAACCCAGCACTCTCTCCTGTTCGCGTTTTGATATTCTTTCGTAATCCAGAAGTCTCTTGACAGAACCTGCTATTTCCTTCCTCTTCTTTGCGGGGATGGAGAGTTGGTGTAACACTAGGTCCCAGTGGATTCCCAGCCACTGGAACTTTTGAGATCGAGAAAGCCGAGACTTTCTTCTGTTGATCTTGAAGCCTAGATGTTCTAGGAACTGGATCACCTGTAGAGAAGCTTGCAAACACTCTGTCTTAGATGCTGCCCACACCAGCCAGTCGTCCAGGTAGGCTACTACTTGGATTCCTTTTAGGCGTAATTGTTTGAGAGCTGCGCTCGCAATCTTCGTGAAGATCCTTGGGGCTATGTTTAGCCCGAATGGCATGGCTCTGAAGGCGTAGAGTCTTCGATGTAGCTTGAATCCTAGGTAGGGGGAGAGTCAACGACTGATTGGAATGTGCCAATAGGCGTCTGACAAGTCTATGGAGACGGTAAATGCCCGCTTGGGCAGTAAGGTCCTTACGTGTTGCAGTGTTAGCATCTTGAACTTGCTGTTCACTATGAACTTGTTGAGTGGTGACAAGTCCAGAATGACTCTGAGTTTTTCTGAGTCCTTCTTGGGAACACAAAACAGCCTCCCTTAGAATTTGATGGACTTTACCCTTCGGATTACTCTTTTCTCCAAGAGTTCTCGAATGTATTCTTCCAGAACGGGGGTGGAGTGTTGGAAGAATCGTGGGCACGGAGGTGGAGTGCTGTGCCAGCTCCAACCCAGTCCATTCTTGAGTAAGCTGTGGGCCCAGGGATCAAATGTCCAACGATCCCGAAAAAGATGGAGTCTCCCTCCTACCGGTAGCATTTCACTTTGGTTGCTGTTGACCTGAGCCCTTGCCTCCTTGACCGCGACCTCCCCTAAATCCCCTTCCCCTTGAGGGGCGTCTAGACGAACATCTGACTGATCCTCTAGCTCTTGCTCGAAAGGTAGTAGACTGCCCTTCGAACGCTGGGTTAAATGCTGGAGACTGTGTAGTCACGGCTTGGGGTACCCACTGGTACGTGGCCGGGGTTTGTGCCACCATCTGGGGCACTGCGGTCAAAGGGAGTGTGTTGCTGCTGCTGTCTGAATGGCTTGGCTGGCCGAGAGGGTAGGCTAGGCTTCTTAGTCTTCCTCTTTGGTTGGGGACTCTCATCCTGGGAAGACTTTCTCTTAAGAGATAGGCCCCACTTCTGGAGAAGATTTTTATTCTCCGCGGCGGCCTTATCCACTACCTCCTTGACCGCTTCACTAGGGAAGAGGTCTTTGCCCTAAATGCAGGAGGAGATTAGTTTCCTTGGCTTGTGCCTCACCGCAGCCGAGGCGAACACGAACTCCCTATAAGCCGTCCTAGCTTTGACGAAGCTGTAAAGGTCCTTCGTCACTGTGGCTAGATGTGTCTTGGCATCGTCACTGTGGCTAGATGTGTCTTGGCATCTACCATAATCATTTCTTGAGCCTTGGGGTCACTTGCCATCGTCTCCAGAGTCGTTTGCAGAGACATTGAGGCGGCAAGTCTTTCTTTTGTCTCTAGCTCCCTACGCAAAAGAAAGTCAGACAGCTTCGGGAGGTCTTCACCGAACTGACGTCCGGCAATATCGGTCTCCAACTTCCCGACTGAGAAGGTAAGATGGACGTCCTTCCAGTCTTTCTGGTCCATGGGTAAGGTCAAGGATAGGGGTTTACACTCCTCCAGGGAGGGGCATGATTTACCTGCCTCGACCGCTTTCAAGACAGCCTTAAGCCCCTTTTTGTATGAAGGGAAAGGCTCTAGAAGGAGAGGCCACAAAGGAAGGGTGCTTCTTACTCAAAGCGGTTACCTTTGAGTTTGTGAACCCCCTCTCTTTCATCGAGCTTGACAGCAAGGCTTGAGCTTTAGCATGGTAAAAAACTATGACTTCCTTCGGCTCCATCTCTTCCTTTAAGGCTGGTTCCTTCCTTAGGCGGACATAGCAGTCCGGATACGACCAGAATTCCACCTCCTCGAGGGGAACTGAGCTCAATCTCTCTGAGATGAGGATCTTTCCCGTCGTCATAGGCATGTGCTCGGCATACCTCCAAGGGTTGGCATCCGAGCATAAGGGAAGGTCCTTCACGTTGAGCTTCTTCTGGGGCCCACGTGATGCTGCAAGTCTTCGCATCTCCAACTTCATTGCAGCTGCCTTCTCATTAATTTCCTTCTGCATCTGTTGGATCATCCCAACGATGGAAGAAAGGGTCTTTCCCAGATCCTCTGGGAGAGCGGACGATGTTGAGGGAACAGGTTCAGGGGCCTGAACCGGGGTATCCGACTCCTCGTCAAATTCCTCCTCTTCATTGTCTGGAGCCTGGGTTAGCTCCTCTTCCTGGTCTTCTGCCAGAAGGTCTTTTTCAGTGTACTCGGACACCTCCGACATCCTTTCGTCCAGTTGGATGTCTTGTAGGGCGTCTGCGACTTCAGCATCCACCGGGATCTGAACCAATGGCATCTCCGCTTGAGGCTGGGGAATCAGTGCATCTGTTGATGCTTCGGGGAAAAGGTAAGTCCTCATCTTCTCGCTTGGAAGATAGGGGCCAGAAGTGTTCTTCTGGAAGCCCCTTACCCAGGTTCGAAGCTTCTCCCTTGCTGTGTCCCTTGACTCCGTCGTCTTAGGGGTGTCAAACGCCTCGGTAATCAGGTTTGTGCAAATAGTACATACCTGCTGGTCCCAATACCGGAGATCACCTTTGGAGACTGCGCATGCTGCGTGCCTCCTACACAAGTCATGTCCGCAGAAGTTCTTGTTGCGGACGTTGCAGAATAAACTCCCACACTTCGGATGGTCCTCCTGTAAAGAGAAGAAAATTCCATGAGTATCAAGTGAACAACATATCACTGGATAACTAATGTTAAGTATACATAGCTTAAAGTAACTAAACTAGAAAGGAAAGAAGGAAAGACACACACTTGTATTTCCTGCCCAGTCAATTGCTGTAACCTTCCAGATAATAAAATTTCATGGTTATTCTATACAAGAGTAACCAATAAGGTATTTCCAGAGGAAAATAGGTGTAGCTCACACCAAAATAAGTAATTTCAAAATACAGGATAGTTAGAAAAGAAAGAACTCACTTTCTTTATCTGTATGGTTTCACCAAAAGGCTGTACAAGACAACACAAGAGTGTTATAAAAACTTAGTGTTGTAATATATTCTATACCATAGTTTTCTCCATGCAGTATATCCTATACTGAAAAATACTGGCTACAGTATAAAAAATAATGTGCCGGCCAGCACGTGCCTTAAATTAGTTCCAAAGTATACTACTTTTAGACTATTGGGTGGAAGAGCGCTGGTTCAAATATGTGTGCTGGCCGGCCAGCAACTAAAATGATAGCGCCTGGCTGCCGGCCGCTAATCGTGGCGGCCGGCAGATCTATGGTGTGCTTCTATTGCCGGCCGGCAACAAAAAGAACCAGAGAACTTCCAACTGCCCGGCTGCCGGCCACTCAGGCCGGCAGCCAGGCTAGGGTACAAACACTAAAAGAGAAACAGGATGGATGCCGGGATAAGAGACGGCACTGCCTCATAGCCCGGCAACCAGAAAGAGTGCACATAAGGAAGGGGAAAATGTAAATTCAGGCTTCCGTTTGTCCAATGCCGTCTGGTTCTACAGACATACATGGATGAGAGACCAAGGAAGGTCTGGGGAACACTCTAAAGGAGAAGGCCTTTGCCGGCCGGCCCGCACTGCCGGCCGGCAAGGGACTGAGTCAACTCCACATCCTAACCTATGCTAGGTACAGATGTAGAATGATGGACAGAGATGTAATGGCTAGGCCATCACTAAGGAAAGAGGGGGAAGGGGGAAAGAGGGTCCTGCAAACTCTGCTTTAGAAAAGATCACTCCGCAGCCAAGAAAGATCATCTTAGCCTAGGGGAAATCCTAGGAGGGAGGCTGGCAGTACTTGCCATCTCCCTCGGAACTAAAGCAAGGTTGGTGTTGTTATTCACAGGAAAGATGGATCTCATCCTTCACACCGAGAACAACCACACTGGACTAGTCTGCTAGATCACAAAAAGAAGGAATCATCTCGTACAGAAACCTTCAAAAGTGGTCTAAGTAGGCAAGCCTCCTGTGTCTGCTCTAGACCTAGCAAAGGAATTTCATTCTCTATGCTAGAAAGAAACAGACCCAGAATAAGAACTCTGATGTCCTGCCCCCTCCTGAAGCCAGACTTACTGGAAAAAGGAAAGAACAGAAACACCCTAACATAGTTATATCTAAATGTTAATTCAGATAAACCATTAGGGGTAAGCCCAAGGCTTAAACAGAGGGAAAAGGGATTGCACTTATTCTCAGAGGAGAAGAGAGCAACCAGGGAGTGTGAGAAAGTATACTAGGGCCCCATAGGCAACTAGCCTAGGCGCGAAGAGAATCGATTACCTAAATCACCGAAACTCACTCATACTATCTTGGAAGAAATATCAACAATATCTTATATGTATAAAACTGCCTAAAGCTTTAATAAAATTTTAAAACACTTGGAAATCTGAATATCATGCATGGAAGTACTAGGGCCAAACGTCTAGGCTACAAAGTCTAGCGTAGGCCAGGATCGGTAAATCATTCGCTGAAACGGAAATACTAATAGCATCATATAAAGAATTCCTATGTAGAGCTAAATAGCTAAAATTATTACAGCATAACGGCCGGGAACGTCGCTCTGGCTAACCAAATGACTCATGCATGGCGAGCGACAGCGTCCAGGACGCCTACGGTAGGCAACAGCTCTTGTAACAAAAATATCGCTATCGAAATATCTTAAAATCACCAAGAGCTTACATTTATACATAAAAGAGATAATACTCAACTTTCCAGAGGCAGAAAAGGCTGGAGAAAGCATCATGAGGTTGAAAATAATCCAAGATAAGCGAGTAACACAGGGAAAACACCGAGTTGTTGAGCTACTCAAAGAGGAATACAGATGGCGCCGTCGGCAGCGCTATGCATGCATACGAAGCGAGATAGGAGAGGTGCCTTGCTAGCGGCTCTCCTTTCTTTCTCTTTTTCGTTTTCTTGCCACTTGACCCCTTCGAAGTGTTAATTCTGTTC
The DNA here is from genome assembly GCF_036898095.1 of Palaemon carinicauda. Taxonomy (NCBI): domain Eukaryota; kingdom Metazoa; phylum Arthropoda; class Malacostraca; order Decapoda; family Palaemonidae; genus Palaemon; species Palaemon carinicauda. The sequence continues at coordinate 79,071,940 of NC_090729.1, forward strand.
GGGGTGCAGATTGCTATGTGGTGTGTCAAGAATACGTCCTCTGATATTATGCGATATCCCTGGTTCATTTAATGTCGGATATTCGCTCCAGGAGTTAGAATTCTGGGTACCTTAAGGTAAATTCTCTGGGAATATCACCGTAGTCAAATATACCCAAGGAAGCTACCCTATAGGAACTTCCATCAGGACGAAATGGCCTGAGCCCAAAAAAGGAAAATGTATGGGCACTATTGGGCAGACGTTGACACAAGAAAAATGTATGGGGCATGCATGGACACAAAAAAATGTATGGAGCATGTATTGACAAAGGAAAAATATATAAGACAAACATTGACATAGAGAAAATGCATGGGACTTGCAATGACGCAGGAATAATATATGGGGAATGCATGATCATAGAAAAAATATATGTGGCATGCATGTACACAGGAAAATCTAGGGGGCTTGCATGGTCATAGAAAAAAATTTATGGGGCATGATTGGAGATATGAAAAATTTATAGTGTATGCATGGAAACAAGAAAAATGAATAGTGTATGCATTGACACAGGAAAAATGTATGGTATATGCATGGAAACATGAAAAATTAATGGGGCCTGCATGGACACAGAAAGAAATGTATGGGGCATACATTGACACAAGAAAAATATATGGGGTATTTATGGACACAAGAAAAATGTACGGGACATGCAGTGACAATAAACAAAAAAGTATGGTGTATTCATGGACACAGGAAAAATGTATGGGGGCATGCATTGACACACGAAAAATGTATGGGGGATGCGTGGACACATGAAAGATGTATTTGGTATGCAGGGGCAAAGAAAAAATGTATGGGTCGTGCATTGACACCAGAACTATTTAAGGGAATGCATGGACACATGAAAAATGTATGGGGCATTCATGTACATATGAAAAATCTATGGGGCATTCATGTACATATGAAAAATCTATGGGGTATGCATGATCATAGAGAGAAAGGTATGGAACATTTATGAGCACATGAAAACGTATAAGGAATGCAGGGATGCAAGAAGAATGTATGGGCCATGCGTGGAAGGATGGAAAATCTATCGGCCATGCCTGGACACAGAAAATGTGCATGGGCTATACATGAGAGGATGACAAATGTATGTGGCATGCATGGATATATAATAAAATCAATGTGGCATGCATTGATACATGTGAAATGTATGGGCATGCATGGACAAATGAAAAACTTATTGGCATGCATGGACACATGAAAAATTTATGGGCATGCATAAACACATGAAATAATGTATGAGGCGTGCATGGTCACAGGCAAAATGTATTGGGCATGGATTGACACATGAAAAACGTATTGGGCATTCATTGACGCAGGAAATATGTTTGTGGTATGCATAAACACATAATGAAAAATGCACAGGGAATGCACTGACACAACAAATATGTATGGGGCATATATTGACACGAAAAATGTGTGGTGCAAGCATGGAAACATGAAAAATCTATGGGGTAAGCATGGTCATAGGAAAAATGTATGGGGCATGTATGGATACTTGAAACGTTTATGGTGAATGCATGGAAACATTAAAAATGTATTGGGCATCCATTGGCACATGAAAAAATGTATGGTATATGCATGGGAACATGTAAAATTAATGAGGAATGCATGGACACAGAAAGAAATGTATGGGACATTCACTGATACATGAAAAATGTATGGAGCATTTATGGACATATGAAAAATGTATGGGGCATACTTTGACATAAGAAAAATGTATGGGACATACATTGACACATGAAAAAGGTATGGGTATGCGTGGACAAATGAAAAATATATTTGGTATGCAGGGGCACAGAAATAATGTATCCATCATGAACTGACACAGGAAAATTGTATGTGGCTTGCATGTACACATGAATTTTTTTTTTGAATAATGCATGGGCACAGAAAAAAAATTATGGGTCATGAACTGACACCTGAAAAATGTATTGGGCATTCATGGACATATGAAAAATGTATGGGGCATGCATAGAGACATGGAAAATGTATGGGGCATGCATGGACATAGAATAAAGTGTATGGGGGCATGCATGGACACACGAAAAATGTATTGGGCATGCATTGACACATGACAAAATTATTAGGTATGCATGGACATAATAAAAATATGTGGGGCATGCATGGACATAGGAAATATGTAAGGGGCATTCATCGACACAGCAAAATGTATGGGGATGCATACATAGAGGAAAAATGTATGAGGCATGTATGTACACGTGAAAAACGTATAGATCATGCATTTTCATATAAATAAATGTATGAGGCTTGTATGGACACAAGAAAAATATGTGGTATGCATGGACATGAAAAATTTGTGTGGCATAGATGGACACATGAAAAAAGTATGGGGAATGCATGGACATATGAATGAGCGCATAAAAAATGAATGGGGGAATGCTTGGACAAAGAAAAATGTATGGGACATACATGAACACATGAAATATGAATGTGACATACATGGACACGGTAAAAAAAAAAAATACGGGATATGCATGGAAACAGAAAACATATATGGGACATGCATGGACTCAGGAAAAATGTATGGGTCATACTTGGACACTAGAAAACTAAAGGACATGTGTCATGAATACGTTTTTTTTTTTTTTTTTTTTCTTTATTGATTAAGAAAGAGACAAATTATATTGATTTCATGAACAAGTAAAACAAGACAGGGAAAAAACACGTTAATAGAGACAGCTGAAGCAAGTGCACATAGGAAGGTGTTAATGTATGTTTTGTAAACCAAGCAGTTTGACCGGGAAGCATGTCATTAAAACAGTAATCCGACGCAGCTCTGATAAACATCAGAATTCCCTTTGACTGAAGGTGTCAGTGTCACCACAAGTCTACGCGTTGCCGACAGCCATCTTGGTTATGGCACCTTGAAATGTACTATATAAAGGTAGGAAGGGTTCCACGCCAGTCAGTCCTGTCCAGCCAGTATTCCTGTCAAATAGGCCGATTTGGCTTTTTTTTTTCACAACCCCCGCCCAGGGTCCGGTGTTCGCCTATTACCTTCTGAGTTCTGTCTTTAGAAATGGACACAATACCGACCAAGCAACAAAGTCACCCGACTCTGAAATTGACGTCATTCAACCATGGTGTAGAAGAAATCTTCGAGGAAGACGGGATAATGTCCGTCTCCTGCTATACAGTTATAGGGTCCAAAACCTAAAAAAAAGAAAAAAAAAGAATGGAGAGAGAGAGAGAGAGAGAGAGAGAGAGAGAGAGAGAGAGAGAGAGAGAGAGAGAGAGAGAGAGAGAGAGAGAGAGAGAGAGTAGCTTTGTGGACCAGGGTTGCCAAGTCACATGACTCCCCTACCGACAAATTGGCTAAAATTTACTGCTTATTCAAACATTTTACTGCCAAATATAAATGTCTCATACACTTGAAAATAATTATCAAAAATATATTTTGAGGGGTTTTGTAAGGTTCATGTTAAGTTTAGGACTTTCGGTTATCCTGGAAACGATTTTTTTTTTTTTTTTTTTTTTTTTTTGGTATTTACACCTATTATGTTATTATTTGGAAAAACTTTCAAGGTTGTGTATCAATATTACTTCTGGTAGTAGTAACATCATAGCATATTAATACACAATGACATACTTACCTACAAATTATGTAACCTTCTAGTGGCACTATCCTAGCCTATAAATATAGATAATAGGCCATGTCTTGGTGCTGAATAGTGAATAGCTATAGCTGTTCCGGTTATTAACCTTTATTAATTAAACTAAATCTCATAATCAAATAAAAACAAATAATTAAAATAAGTTTTCAATTTGACAAAAAATTAACAGAGTAACATAGAATTGTTCACATTATTTTGATTGTTTGTATGACTAAAATAAAGTCCCTAGGACAAACATTATTCTGAGGTCGATTGGGACTTCCTACATCCTGGTATACATATCTATATTAAATTTCCCAATCATACTTTCAGAAATTGCCAGGTCTTTGCAACATTTCCTAGAAACTATTGGTGTTGTGCGAATTCCCAAAATTGATTCAAGCATCATCAAATTAATTCTATTGCGATCTTTAGTACTGACTGCTGTTACATGGAAAAATATTCTTTTCAAAACTTCATTGCTTACTGGTGTAGTTAAGCAATGCAGAGCATATGTAGCAAGATTTTCAAAGGGGCTCTCATTTCCTACTTCATAAATCTTTATTAATGACCAAAACTGAAATGGGTCATCAGAAATACCCAATTTAATTATATCTTCTTCAGACCAAGGATGGTAAACAATTTTTCTGCATTCCTCCTTACATTTTTCTAAGTTTTTTGAAATGCCGGTCTACTTACTTGAGTGAGGATTTTTGAAGGTGATAACTTATTTAACCCATCAGAAAGTCTAAATTTTTCTGGTAGACGTACTTTCACTTGATCTACTAGTTCTATAAGCATTTCCTGACACCTCCTCTGCACAGTTATCACATTCACAACTGTAGCAGTTGCTTCCAACAAAAATTTAGCTCCAGAATCAGTGTTTTCTAGTGGTAGTAATTTCCCTTCTGCATCATAGAGGCGGTGCTGTAATTAAAGATTTAAAATAAGTGTCCAGCTCATGGAGAAGTATCAAAGGACTAGCGTTTGTGGACTGAAAGAGAGAATTTATCCTTTCAAATTCATTGACAATTAGAGAGGAGAATACAAAATAAAGATAGTTGCAGTCATCAGTAAACATATCAAACAAAATTCGTGCTTTGTATCGTACTTACTGAGAGCTCTTCATACTAGTACATTGAAAATATGTCTTCAGTTCCAGCCAATTTACAGGTATATTGTAGAGCACCTTGCCCCTTACGAGCCACCTGATTGTAGATAGACCTAGAAATGGCAGTAGGATTCCCACTCTTTCTTCACCAGCATTCAAAGTCTCAAACAGAATCTTTTACTTCTCACGTCTCATAGTGCTCTTCTTGAACCATTTAGGTATTTCAAAGAGCATAAACCCTATTGAAGAAGGGAGTTTATCAAAGCCCTTTTATAAGCAGAGAGCTAAACTGTGACATGTGCATCCCATTTAAACACAGTTGGGGGAAACTTGCTTGATTCGACCCAAAAGAGAGTTTTTTTTTCCCCATTCATGTTGCTTTCTTCCCCACACAATATGGACCTAAAGAGGAAGAAAGTCTATTGGAATGTATTTTCACTCCTGCAATGCAGAACCTACAATTTTATGTATTTCCTTGCCTACAGCCTAGTGAACCTTTATTGTTAAAATTTGCACAGGTTTCTTCCACTAAGTGATAAAAATACACAGTACTATCCATAGCCTGCATTTCTAAGAATTTATCTATTTAATATAAGATTCACCTTAGATTCTGTGCATTAACCATTAACTTTGATGATATAATTTACTTTAAGAAGCCCAACTATTAATCAATATAAATAGGGAAGGCAGCCGTCTGGATAGTTATCATCTAATGCCGAGTGAAAAATTAATCTAAAATTACTTACAGATAGCTTACCATTTGAGGAACCTTGAAAGAGAAAAGGGAAAGAAAAAAAAAGAAATTATTTCAATTTTTTTAGTACCAGGAAAAAGGATAAATCGAAAGTGACCACATACATGTGAGTAATATTTATTTGCTCTCTCTCTCTCTCTCTCTCTCTCTCTCTCTCTCTCTCTCTCTCTCTCTCTCTCTCTGACTAGGATTTCTCTTGCGTATATTTTTTTTTCTCTGGAGTAATCTAAATAGGGTTTTTTTAGTTGTTGACATTTTAGCCAAAAACAATTTAAGATTAACAGATAATTTAGATTATACAAGTAGGAATGCAAGACAAAGACGATTAACTCCCCCTAACGACGTTTGTGTGGAAATGTAGGCAGAAATAATACAGCGAAACAAAGATTAAAGAAGTATACAGTTGGCCATTACTTTTCATGTCGGTTTAGTTACAAAGACAAGTGCGGTTAGCGAAGCATAGCTGTTATGTGTTACCCTAAGGTAGGCTAACTATTAACCTGACCTAACAGCTATTTCCTCTACTTTGATAATGAACCCACGAAATACTGCCTACTTGGTTTCTGTCACAGTATAGCTGTTTCTACCTAGAAATACTGTGTAACACTTCCTGATACTAAGGTGTATATTACTGTACAAGTAAATGAAATATGAAAGAATTCTTTCAAAGAAAGCTATTGAAATTAATATCCTAATTGGAAAATGATAGATCAAGTAATAACAGTTTGTTTTAGGAAATATGAAATCCTTCGGTAGCAACCCTTAATGATAAGTTATTTGATCAGAAAATTGAGGTTGACATCAGACTGTGCAGGGCTGATCAGCTGATTTGGAAAGGTAAGAAATTAAACAATGGAAAAGATTATAACTGTCTATGTTTTCATTTATCAATACAATATCAAAATGGGACTTTTACATGCATTACTAGTGAATACAGTGTGGCGGGATATTGCAAGAACAAGCCCCACACAATTGAATCACTTTAACAGACAAAAGTCCCACGAAACAAACTTTCCCCTTACTTTTACGTCAACTGGACTACTGAACAGAGGGAACAGTAAAACAAAACAAAACCTTAATACTATGTTTCCTTACAACAAAAACACTTAAAACAAAAATCAACTGCATTTAAATGAATCTCGATTTTTACTTAACCTTTAAAAACTATAATCCTTAAATCTAAACATCAGCAAACAACCACACTTAGTACTACCATCTTAACCTACTGTAAATAAATACAGAAAACACATTCAAAACAACCCCCCAAAAAATTTACAACTAAAATTCACCAGAGCCAAATTAATGTTTATATCAAGTAAATTTATAGACACCAACAGATCGCCCAGTCTTTACACGGCAATCTGTCAAAGTGGTGTGGTCAACAATCCACACTCCGGTTCCAGTCAACTTGACTGAGAAGTCAATTAAGTGGTTGATATTATAGTTATCATTATCATTATTAGCATCATCTTCATCGTTGCAAACAAAGAGGAATATTTATTTTATGGGCTGAGTCATCAATGGTCAAGAACTCTATATTAGTGATCTATTCCAAAAATCATTGTACATCCATGGTCGTCATCATCAAGCTAGTTATTTTCACGGACGATAGACAACACAGTCCAGACCAAACTAAACACTACAAAGGAGGAATTACGGCTGTTAATATAAATTAAACCTTCCTAACTGGTAAAGAAAATATAGAATCCAACGTCCACAAGTACAACTGCCTATGTCTGCAGTCGAAAAAAAAAAAAAAATTGCCCAAGACATTCACCAGTGTCCTAACCTCAATTATGCCAACAGTCTTTTTCCCAACAAACAATCGCTAACTAACTACCTCTCACTCGCTGACGCTCTCTCTCTCTCTCTCTCTCTCTCTCTCTCTCTCTCTCTCTCTCTCTCTCTCTCTCTCTCTCTCTAAGGATTTGGCAAAACAAAAAAGCAAAAATAAAACAGAAATAAATACTCCGCAACAGTTAAGTGAGAAACCAGTTTAATCAAAATCTTGTTTAGTTCTAATATATCTTAAATTTTTTTACCACAGTGTAAGAATGCACAGTGTACAGCAAGTGATAGGTAAGTGGCACGAAGAACTCCTAGTGCAGTGGTTCCCAACCTTTTTTTCAGGTGACCCCAATCATACACCTCAAGCCATGACCGTGACCCCACTGGTTTAGTTGTATATGTATTATTATATATTACTAGTTGTTGGCTGTAAAAGTTAAGGACAGTAGATATCCTTCTATAAGAGAGGTACTATAAGGTTGGAAAAGACAAAATTAACATTATTAAATTTTATTATAGCCTTATAAACTCTAAGGCTTAATATTAATCAAAACCTCCACTTTTGGAATAGTATTTTGTCACATTCCACAAAAACAAACTAAAAGTATAAATGTTTTCTGTTAAATGGTAAACTGTTTTTAATGGGAGCCTTGGGCCTGGATCATGCTGCTAAATTTCGCTATTCGTGGTTCAGTCTTAAAAAGTGCTACCCTCAAATCATGTTCGGGTTGCAGCCGATTTCTGTTTTTTGTTTTTTTATGGCAGTCAGCCAAGGAGGGGAAGGGGCCAAGGAGAAAAGAGGGGGTGGGTACCAATGAAAGAGTAGAGGAGGGGGACAAGGAAAGAGAAGGATGGTTGAGAGAATAGGAAAGAGGTGGGGACGGAGACAAGGAAAGATGACAAGGAGTAATAATGAAAGAGTGTAGGTAGTAAGGAAAGTGAAGGGGCAAGGAGCAAGGAGGAGGAGGTGTAGAGAGGAGGGGAGGGGTCAAGGAAGGAGTAACAAGGAAAAGAGCTGTATTATATTTGCAAATCGCAGTAAATAAAACGAAGCAGAAAACGAAAAAATCAATGATATACAGCACTCCAAATCTCGCCAAAACAATAACCTCAAAAACCAACCATATACAATACTCCAAATCTCTAAACAATCGCCAAAAAAAAAAACAATCTAAAAAACCAGCGACATAAAATCCTCCAAATCTCTAAACAGCTGTCAAAACAACAACTTCAAAAACCAGCGACATAAAATCCTCCAAATCTCTAAACAACTGCCAAAACAACAACCTCAAAAACCAGCGACATAAAATCCTCCAAATCTCTAGATAACCGCCAAGACAACGACCTTTTTGACCAAGTGACCAGCGCCACAAGAACATACAAATAAAATTACACATCCAATAACAAAATAAATAAAATAACAATAAAAACAACACAAACTCACAAGAGGTAAATAAAAAGGAAGGGGAGGAGTAAAGAGGAGGAGAGGAAGGGGAGGAGAGGAAGGGGAGGTGGCAAGGAAATATCGAAGAGGAGGAGAGGAGGGGAGGGGTAAAAAATGAACCAGGAGGAGAAGGGGCGTGGAAAGACGGGGAAGGGGGAAGAGGACCAAGGAAAGGGTGGCAAGGGCAAAGAGGAAAATGTAGGAGAGGGCCTGAAAAGTGGCCCCTCCTCCTTCCCTGACCCCTCCCCTTCTCTTCCTCTTCCCTTGCCCATCCCTCTATTTAAATATGGTGGGGGGGGGGGGCATGTGGTTTTAGAAGCCTCAATTATGAACACTGTGATAGGCTATCATCCACTGACATACTGTGCTGCAATACTTCGTCAGCAAGGGAAGTACTCAGTTTCTATAGTCAGCATACCACTTTTTCGTGAGTAATTAAGAATTTTAAAGAAACAAAGACTGGGTGCAACCTATGCAGCACATTAAAAATCACTATACAGGTATAAAGGCATCAACTTACCGATATAAGACGAACAAATTGCACAGTGTTTCCCACTGCGGCAGTACAGCTGAAGTGGCTGCCTGGTTGGACGTGGACGGTGATGATGTTCACGTATCAAACGCGTACGGCACTCAGGGATACCACCATTAAAATTTAGTTTCTTTAATATTTATATATGAATAGATATATACAAGTCGATAAATAAAAATCCAAAAAATGCATTTATATATTTCCTCTTTACTGCGAGTTCTGCCATATTTTGAATTTTTATTTTTATTTTGATATTTTGAGATTTTGGTGACCCCAGGAAAAGCACTTGGCGACCCCAGGGTTGGAAAACCTGGACCTAGTGTGAAGGAGCGCAGACTTTCTGAAATCCTCGCTCTGCTAGAATTTTTATCACGAATATGTGATTTTTCACTAATAGGTATTGCAGTTTTCTTTGTCATGTGCAAGTGAAACCGCGAAGGAAAAATTCGCGTTAGAAGAGGCTTGGCTGTAATGTAGATAAGAGTTTAGCTGATATGGAGAATAGGATCTCTAGATTTAAAATAACTGATGAAGTAGGGAAAACACTTTCTGTGAGTTTAAAGAAAAATGTAGGCCATTATGGCTTTCTGCCAAAGAAACGAATAGGATATTTAAGATAAAAGCAGTTTCCATTGACAATTTCATATATGTAGTTGTAAATTAGGTATTAACTTACGTAGCGATTAGCATCATATATATTGATTTAAAAGAAAATAAAGGAAGATAACAAAAACACTAAGTTTAAAGGTTTAATGGCTGTTCATGAAAGGCAGAGGTAAAGGACAGTGACATTGCCCAAGAAATATGGGCAATGCCCTAGAGAATGACCATATATCATATGATTAGCGCCCAATCCCCCTCTCCAATGAAGCTAGGACCAGGATGGGTCAGGTAATGGCTGATGATGACTCAACAGGTAAACCTATATGCTCCCCCAAAAAGCCCATCCTTAGCTCACAAGGATGTTATGGTTACAGCAACCAAAGAAACTAAGAAGTTTGAGCAGGGCTCGAACCGCCATCTGACAATCACCAGGCAGAAACATTACCAATAAGGGCACAACAAATAGCTATATTTTCTTACAGTAAACTCAGAATAATTTAAATAGTTGCAGGGAAGATAGATCCGTAGATAATGGTGTTAGCGCAAATTACTCTAGATATAATCATAATGATCAATATAGAGGAAATAAAGTTGACACATTTAATTCTAGGAGAAGTTTTCAAAAAATAAGAGCTGGAAAGAGGGCTAGAATGATTAGAATTTTCAGAAAAGTGGTCACACAAAACATGACAGAAAACACTTCTCAGAATACCCCTCCAGTACAGACAGAAAAGAAACCTCATAGTGTAGGTAGTAGAGGTTCATCCACATTGCTAGTGACTATTTTATCCTATAGACAGTATGCACCACCAAAAAATCAATCTAAAAGATAGAAAGTGAGGGCTTGGTTTGTCAGACTCTGGTAGTACAGCTAGAACTCAATACAGTGACACATTATTTAGGCATTTCTTCTTCCGCTGTTGAGGGTGAAAACAAGTTAGTTACAAAGGATTACAGGCAACCAAATAAAACTGGCTACTTTGATACTTGAAACAGAATCCGGACAAGAAAGGGAATTGGAAATTAAATAAAAGAAAGCAAGGATGCATAATAGAGTTTAGAAATAGGATATGTAGAAGATATTGAAAATAAAGGAAGTGAAAATGATAGCCAGTGTACATAACATATAACTATATTTAAGATTTAACACAATTATTTACAGTATTATACAAGTTCCACAGAAGTATCCATGGCACACCAAACTAAATAAAATATACATGAGTTCTTATGAAGAAGTAGGTTTTGAGTTGACTTCATAAATTTCTATGCAGCGAGGGACAGATGGCGTGGCATAGTTTTAGATATAAAAGATGAAATGCAGGAACACGACTTCTAATGATGAATGTTCAAATTTTTTTCTCTTCTTCAAGATATTCCATAGTTATAGGTAGTCATTATATCTCAAAGTCACAGATGGTGTAGCTGAAAGATATCTCCAAACACCATTGGTGTTTAAGTTAAGTCTACCTCTCTCACTCGTGACCTGTCCTTTATATGAGGGACCAATACTCCCGAGTGCTGACATACTAGAAGTGCCCAGGTCTAGCATTACGCAACATGAAGGGGAGTCACTTACAAATCTTCTTGTATAACTCAAGCCTGTCATACGGCTTGTGCATAAATAATACTATTCTAGAACTCTTGCTTCAGAACATAACTATATTTTCGCAATAAAACTTGTTTTATTTTTACAGTAACATACATGAAAATGATAATTGTTTTATTTTTACATCACATGCAAAAAAATAAGCACCTTTCACAATTTTTATAGCGCAATATACATAAATTTATCGTACAATTAACAATTGCTATGGGCAAATGAAATATAGAGGAAGTATAATGCCAATAGGCAGATGTAATGAAAATTAGTATTTAATATCACTGTAGTAAGGGTGTAAGAATACTACCACCGTATATCCTTCGAGTCGTAGAAATCAACTAAAAGCATCACTGCTGCCTTGTAGTCTTGGTTTTTAGAAAAAAGCTAGGCCCACTGCCAATAACTGTAGAAACTACTTTACAGTTGGACTATTTAATCAAAGGCAAGGCACACTGCCAATAACTGTGGAAACTCTAACTTGCAGCTGAGTTATTTAGTCAAAGGCTAGGCCCAATGCTAATAACTGTGGAAACTCTGCCTTGCAGTTGGTCTATCTGGTTAAAGGCTAGGCCCACTGCCAATATATGTGGTTGATGACTGTAAGTGTATGTGATTGTAAAAAACATCTGCCAAATTATGAACCATGCCTGATGCTATTAGAAATGTGGATGCAGCCAGGGCATTCCCTGTAACACACATCAGGATCTCCCTACTGGCATGATAAATGGGCGAGGGGTAGTCTAGGTTTCACGAATTCAGCCAAAAAAGTTAGTGAGAGAGTGGAAAATGAGAGTAGGTACTTGGAAGGTAGATACTAACGGGAAGATTGAGGGACATATTGGATGTGATGGAGAAGAGGAAGATAGATGTCTTGTGTCTGCAGGAAACTAGATGGAAACGAAGTGGAACTAGAGAGATAGGAAATGGGTATAAACTTTATCACAGCGGGTCACAAGAGGGGAGAAATGGAGCTGGGGTCATAATAGGTAATAAATGGAAAGATAAAAAATGGTAGAAGTAAGGAGAACAAAAGATAGGCTTTCGAAAATTCTGATGATGATATGGGATCAGATAATAAATACTATTTCAGCACATGCCCTCCAGATGGGTTGTCAAGAACAAGGAAAAGAATTATTTGAAAAAGAAATTTAAGGCTGCTATTTGGACAGGGAAAGAGGAAGAGAAGCTGATCATAGGAGCAGACATGAATGGCTGAGTCAGGAAGAGAAGGGATGGATACGAGGAGGTATATGGAGGCCATGGGTTTGGAATTAAAAATAAGGATGACGAGATTGTATTAAAGATGGATCAGAATTTTGAATTAGCATGTATGAACACCTAATTTAAGAAGATGGATAAACCTCTGATAGCCTTTGAAAGTGGAGGTGTGGAAAGACAGATTGATTTCATACTGGTTATAGAAGTAGACCAGAAGAACTTGATCTGTACAGTGATTTTGGGGGAAGCTTGTAGTAAACAACATAGACTAGTAGTAATAGATTTTAGAATAAGAGGTAGAAAATCCCAAGAAGAGAATGAGATCCAGTATTAAGGTTTCGGAACTTGAAGGAGAAAATCATGAGCAATTTAGGAGGAATGTGAGAGAGACGGCTAAAAAGGTTGAACTTATAGAGTGGACAGGGTAACAGAGTGGGAAATGTCTGGTTGGGTATAAAACAAATATATTTAAGGGAAATGGAAGAAGTAGTTGGAAAAAACAAGTGGATATGGTGTGTCGAAAAGAGAAAGTGGTGGTGGAACAGAGCAGCGCAAGAATCAGTTAAAAGAAAATCAAAGGCATTTAAGGATTGGGAAGTGAGACGGGCATAGGGAGCACTGGAACAGTATAGGAAAGAGGTAAAAGATTCTAGGAGGAAAGTAGGTATAGCTATTGGAAGAGAGGTAAAGCAATTGAATGAAAGGCTAGGAACAAAGGAAGGGCTGAAGGATATTTGTAGGATTTCAAACTTGAGGAAAAGACAAAGACAAGATTTGGGGCAACTGGTAGCCATTAGGGATAGGGATGGAAATATATTTCATGGGGATGATGACATTAAGATGAGATGGAGAGAATATTGTGACCAACTATTGAATACTAAAACTGAGGAAGAGGAGCTGGGAGAAGCTCAAAGTTTGGAGGGGCCAGTGATGGAGATACAGAATACAGAGGTAAAGTGGGTATTTCAGATTGAAATTATCAAGATACCACTGTAACTACATAGCAGGAAGAATGGATTCTGTATTTATTGAGAGCAATATACAAAGGGGAAATAATAACTAAAGACTAGGAGGAGAGTCTAAAGGTATCTATATATAAGCAGAAACGTGACATCAGGGAATGCGATAAGTACAGAGGAATTAAACTAACAGAGCATGGCTTCAAAGTTTTAGAGAGGGTACTAGATGAGAGATTGAGAGAGATTGAGAGAAATTGTAAAGATTGAGAAAGAACGTTATAGATTCATGAAGGGCATAGGGACTGTAGATGCCATCTTTATAATGCGGCAGTTACAGGAAGCGAGACTAGACAGAAACCAGAAGCTCTTCTGTGCTTTTGTAGATTTAGAGAAGGATACTGTACCAACCGTGTGTCACACGATCGTACATAGTTCATTTTGTGTATATATTATGCTTGTATCTTCGCTCTTCCCTCGCACTAAAAAGAAACAGAATAAACATGTCTGTTTTTCTCATCTGCAACAGTGTCTGTTTTTGAACATGAAATTTCTTGTTGCTTTGAGCTTTTGTATATAAAGGAGAGTGTTCTATAATATCTGTAATAAACTCACTCAGTTGCTTTCATACTGTCTTTGAGTCACAACCTTCTCTCAGCCCGTCACATTGGTGACCCCGGAAGTCGACTCGCTACTCCCGCCTTTCACCCCTCTCGCCCCTCCATCGTTGGTACTATGACGGACGCTACGGAAGTTATTGCTGCGACTCCCCCATTGAAACTTTCATCATTCGCCAGCAGAGAGGCATTTGCTTGGTTTCAGCACGCAGAAGTCCAGTTTCGCATCAAGGGCGTGACTCGCTCAACCACCAAAGCAGATTATGTTCTCGCGGCGATAGCCGAGGACACCTTCCCGGAAATATCCGACTGACTTTGTGAACAAGGACACACCCCAATAGCGCATGACACCCTCAAAACATACCTTTTGCAGCAGTACTCCCTGTCGCTAGCCGCCCGTATAGCAAAGCTTTTTCAGTTCTTGCAACAACCATTGGGGGACCAAAGGGCTTCGCTCGCCCTCGGAAATGACCAGTATCACTCGCCTGCAACCTGCCGCAGACGGTTCTCTTCGTGAGGTGAACCTACTTCGTGCCCTTTGGATACGCCGTTTACCTGGACCTATACGCGCTGCCATTCCCGATGTCGATAGTTTACCCAGAAAGGACTTGATGACCAAAGCCGATGCCATTATGGACAGCCACTTCAGGACCTCCATCAAAGCCTCCACCCCTGACGAAGAGGACGCTTATTCAACGTCAACCGAAGCTGACGTGAATGCCGTAGGACATACACGCCTACCCTGTGACGTGCCGAAACGGCAACAAAGCCACCCACCGCCCACTACTCGCTCGCGCCCCAACCAACAACTTTTACAGCCACTTATTACCTCACATCCGCCGAAGTTTTGCTACTACCACTTCAGAATCGGGAAACCGCGAAGAAATGTGCCAAGGATTGTCAGTGGCCAAGAAACGTGTAAGTAGGCCATCGCTCGTGGCGGTGGCCTCCCGTGTTTCTAGTCTTTTCTTTTTACATGATGCAGGAACGGGCGTGCGATTTTTGGTAGACACGGGTGCTTGTTGTTCTCTTTTGCCAAGGGAACTCTTCAGGACACAACATAGTCTGTCTACGTCTGACGACGTCTGCTTGGTAGCTGCCAACGGATCTGTGATACCCACCAACGGTTACGAGAACCTCACATTATCGTTTGGAAACGGTAAATTTAATTGGAAGTTTCTCGTTGCTGACGTCACATTGTTAATTCTCGGTGCGGATTTCCTCTCTCATTTCCACCTTCTGGTCGATGTTGCCCACTGACGATTGGTCAACGCTGACTCATACTTGTCGACACCTCTTCAACCCGCCTCCTCCAGCCTCGCTCTCCACATCAGCGTACCCACGGATGCCTACACCCACCTCCTCACGTCGTACCCGGAAGTTTTCCATCCAGAACTTCGCCAAACGCCCACGGTTCCTGCCAAGCACGGTATTTATCACTATATCAAGACGACGGGACTCCCCCGTCTTCGCAAAATTCAGACATCTGGCACCAGAACGATTGGCAGCTGCCAAACAGACGTTCATCGAAATGGAGGAAATGGGCCTTTGCCAAAAGGCCTCCAGCCCATGGTGGTCACCCTTACACATCATTCTGAAGAAAGACGGCTCCCTCTGTCCGCGTGGGGATTACAGGCGCCTGAATATGCAAAGAGAACTGGATCACTACCCCCTTCCAAACATTGCCGACGTGACGTCCTACCTGCACAAAGCGAAGGTTTTCTCTATGCTTGACCTTCTGAAGGGGTATTATCAGGTGCCTATGAACCCAGAAGACATCCCCAAGACCACCATCACCACTCCGTTTGGTACATACCGCTTCAATTACTCCTGTTTTGGCCTTCGTAATGCTGGGGCCACGTTTCAACGTCTCATGGATGGCATCTTAGGGGACCTCCCCTTCTTTGTGTGTTATGTGGACGACATACTTGTGTTCTCCTCCTCAAAAGAGGAACACCTCCGTGACCTGCGCATCGTGGTCGACCGCCTGCAACAAAACGGCCTTGTAGTCTGGTACGACAAGTGTACCTTTGGTGCCAACAAAGTGTCATTCTTAGTGCACCGCATCACTCCTGAAGGAGTCCATCCCCTCCCTGAGAAGGTAGCACCCGTTCAGGACTTCCCCGCGCCCTCGACCGTCAAAGTTCTGCAAGAATTCTTGGGCATGTTCAACTATTATCACCGTTTTCTGCCAGCCATTGCCGCCACTCTTGCTCCCCTCTACGCCTCCCTCAAGGGCAAGCCAAAGGACCTAAAGTGGGGTCCCCTTCAAGAAGTGGCCTTCTGCAATGCAAAGAAGGCCCTATCAACTGCTGCGGCTCTCACTTTTCCTATCCCACATGCCCCTCTCCTTCTCTCCACCGATGCCAGCGACATCGCTATTGGTGCAGTACTCGAACTGGTGGTCAACGGCTCGCCCCGCCCATTGGCCTTCTTCAGCAGAAAACTTTCCTAGGCAGAATTGGGTTATTCTACCTTCGATTGCGAATTGCTGGCGGTGCACTTGGCTGTCCGCCACTTTCACCATTTCTTAGAAGGTATGCCCTTCGTCATACGCACAGACCACATACCTCTGGTGCACGCCTTCACTCGACAGTCTGATGCCTGGTCCACCCGGCAACGCTGAGATCTCTCCGCCGTGGTTGAATACAATTGTACACTTCAATAAGTCACTGGGAAAATGAATCGCATTGCCGATGCCCTGTCAAGAAACACGTTGGCCGCCGTTCAACTGGAATTGGATTACAACGCACTGGCTGAAGCCCAGCGACAGGATCCAGAGTATCAAGTATATAGGACATCTGCACGTCCCCCCGTTGGCAAGACTTCCCCCTCGAAGACTCCAACACCACCCTCCTCTGTGATATCAGTACTGATAGACCGAGACTTTGGATTCCTGCTCCCATGCGCCGGCAGGTGTTTGATTTCATTCACGGCCTTTCACATCCCTTGTGCCGTTCTACTGCACAGCTGCTGAAGGCGAAGTTCATTTGGCACGGCATTTCTAAGGATGCTAAGGATTGGGTCCGCGCCTGTACTTCTTGCCAAACTTCTAAAGTACATCGACACACGGATTCAGGAGTGGGCACCTTTCCTCAATCTCAGCGTCATATCGCACACATTCACTTCCCCCTCGAAGACTCCAACACCACCCTCCTCTGTGATGTCAGTACTGGTAGACCGCGACCTTGGATTCCTGCCCCCATGCGCCAGCAGGTGTTTGATATCATTCACTTCCTTTCACATCCCTCGTGCCGTTCTACTGCACAGCTGCTGAAGACGAAGTTCATTTGGCACGGCATTTCTAAGGATGCTAAGGATTGGCTCCGCGCCTGTACTTCTTGCCAAACTTTCAAAGTACATCGACACACGGATTCAGGAGTGGGCACCTCTCCTCAACCTCAGCGTCGTTTTGCACACATTCACGTCGACGTTGTAGGCCCCCTACTCACATCACAAGGACATCGTTACCTGTTTACCGTCATTGACCGCTCGACTCATTGGCCTGAAGCCATTCCCATGAAAACTGCAACGTCCGCCTCATGTATATCTGCCTTACTCTCAGGATGGATTGCAAGATTTGGTATCCCTGAGCATATTACTTCTGACAGGGGAACCACTTTCACCCATCAATTGTGGACATCATTAGCGAATCTCATGGGCATCACCCCTTCACCAGACAACGGCCTACA
>NC_090729.1:79094913-79102413 GCF_036898095.1 Palaemon carinicauda
AAGCAAGAGGCTGAAGAGGGATGAGTCTTGGAATGTTAGAGGAAGGGATATAAATCAGTTACCGAGATCTAAAACCAGCTTAGAGGGATTGCAGAATGCCTTTCAATATCTCACTAAACTGACATATAGCCTGATCTTTATATGTAATTTCAGGGTATTTGATTTCCAAAGTTTTTATTAACCGAGCTATTGTCTGATTTGCTTTTTTCAATCTCTTGTTAAACCCAAATTATAAAGATCCTGTATATATATATATATATATATATATATATATATATATATATATATATATATATATATATATATATATGTATATATATATATATATATATATATATATATATATATATATATATATATATATATATATATATATATATATATATATATATATGATATTAAGATCATAGTTCCTAAATATCTAAATAATTCCACCTCATTAATCCTTTCTCTTTCCAATAATATTTCATCTCCCATTGGATATTCCGTTCTCCTCATCTCTGTCTTGTTTCTATATATCTCGAGTACAACCTAGTGTGATATTTCATGCATTCTGGTAAGCAAGCTTTGCAAGTCTTTTGTTGCTCTGCTAATAACGACAGTGTCATCAGCATACTCTAGGTCGGCTAATTTCCTGTTACCGATCCAGTCCAATCCTTCTCTGCCGTCCCCAACTGTTCTATACATTACAAAATCCACAAAGAGGATAAACACCATAGGTGACAACACATTCTCTTAGAGTACTCCACTGTTCACTAGAAATTCACTAGGTAGGACTCCACTAACATTAAGTTTGCACTTGCTATACTAATGAACAGACCTAATCAAATTTACATATTGAAAAGGAACTCCATAATAACGCAGGACTCTCCACAAAATTGGCCAGTGCACACTATCAAAGGCTTTTTCATAGTCCACAAATGCTATCAAAAGTGGATTCCTATATTCTACATATTGCTGTATAACATGTCTTAAAATGAAAACTTGGTCACTACAACTTCTACCTGTTCTTAATCCTGCTTGCTCATCTCTCAGTTTTTCATCAATCTTTCTCTCTAGTCTCTTTAGAATGAACACGCTATATATTTTCATGAAAACTGACGTATAAGTGATGCCTCTGTAATTATTGAAATCAGTCAGATATCATTTTTTTGGCCCTTTCACAAACACTTGTAGCTCCAATTCATCAGGTTTTGCCCATTCACGCCACATTCTACAAAATAATCTTATAAGTATTCTGGGAGTCATTTAATTGTCGCCCAATATCATCTCGGCAGTTATTCCATCGTATACAGAGGTTTTCCATCTCTTTAATTTTATTAATGATAGTTTCGACTTCAAACATACTGCATATATTTATGGGCACATCAAGATATTTCTCAGCTTCAGGTAGATCAATCAAATTATTCTCTTCATATATCCTATTCATGAACTCACTAAAGTGTTCCATCTAACGTTGCCTTTCTTCATCTTCTCTTGTTAAAACAGATCTAGCTCTCTTTTTAATGGGTATACGTTTCTTCTTTGCCATTTTAGAAATTTCATTAATAATTCTATGAGCATTTCTTACATTATAGCCACTCCATGAATTCATAGCTTTATCAGCCTCATCAGCTTTCCTGTCCAAATATTCTCTTTAGTCATTCCTGGCTAGAGTGTAAAAAAGGAGATCCCGGAGAGAGATATGAAAATTTTGATCGATGACTTCAGTGTTAATGTTGAAAGGAGTAATCAAGATATAAAGCATGTGATGGGTGTTGAGGGTCCTACGGACCGAACAAGGGAAAGGTTGGCCAGGAATTGTTGCCTACAATACAACGAACGAAATGAGGATCCTGGCGAAGTTACAAATGAAAATGGAGCACACTTTAAAAGTTTTTGTTCAACAAACAATCTTGTTATTGGAGTTACTCTTTTCCAGCGCAAGGGCATCCGCAAAAATACATGGACTTCACCTTGTGACAGTTAAAAAATCTGATAGATCGCATAGTCACTAATAAAAAGAGAAGGAGATCTCTGAGAAATGCAAGAAGTTATAGAGGTGCTGATATTGGTAGTGATCACCAGTTCCTCATTGTCACACTGAAATAAAATCTGAAAGCACCCAACCGAACTGTAGATAAGATACCTAGGTTTGATACAGCTAAGCTCCTGGAAGATGAGCACAGAGAAATATTTGCAACTGAATGAAGGAATCGATGCTCAGTCTAAGAGACTATAAGAGATGAAGAGCAGACAATTAATGAAGAATGGGGTGATATTAAGAAGATATCTCGGCCAGTTAGTAGTTTTCGGACACGCTGTTACATGGAGAAAACCATGGATATCAAATGATACTTGGGATACTATAAAAAGGAGACAAAGACAAAAATTATTAGTTGGAAGTTTTCGAGGAAGTAATGAAAATTACAAGGTAGAGCATACTATTTTTTTCCAGTATATATATATATATATATATATATATATATATATATATATATATATATATATATATATATATATATATATATATATATATATATATATATGAGCTAAGCACAGTCAGGTTGTTACTGTGTGGAATTAATGAATGTCAACAGATCTGTCTTCTTTGTTAAAGGAAAGACGGTTAAAATGTGGCTTGGGGCTTTAGGCACTCAAAAATGTTCGTTAAAAGTTAGCGTCACCAAAATCTCTCTCTATTGGTTCTTATAAGACTTTCGGGTCAAAACAGCCAATCATCGATCGGGGCATAGAAAGGCCAAGGTGGGCGCTTGAACTGCCCATAGTTTTTGTCAGTTAGAGTTGGGTCACGGGTGCCAGTATGAGTGCCAACAAGTACCATTTCTCTGAGGGCTCTTGTTCTTAGTAAAGTAACGTAATGATATTTAAGGGCCGGCCTTGTAGCTTAAATAGAATATAGCAGATGTGGAAAATTAACAATTCGACTATCATTGTGCATGTCCCTCTCTCATAATAATGTTAACCCATGAATGGAGTGTCTCTATCTTTGTTTCCCCAAGACGTGAAGTGCGAACCCCCCTTAATACGACCTAAATCGGGTCATATTAAATAGTGTCAGGTGTTGTGGGGTAATTAACAGACTAACGTCTGTGCTAAGTGATTTTAGTCGACGTGAGATTTTTGAAAAAGTGGAAACAAAAGAGACTAGTGACAATGGTTAACACGAGAAGTTCGACGTCGAGTGGAGGTGACGAAGATAGAGAGGGAGGCGAAAGGAATGCCGCAGCTATTGTAGAATCGGTACTCGGGGAAGAGAATTTGGGAACAGGCGCACCAATATACATACAAACACTCATGCGCGAAATGGCGGAAATACGTAGATACATGCAGAAAGATCAGAACAATAGAAGTGATATTACAACCTCAACTCGGTCGGAAATTGACGCGGGACCTTCAATAGAACCAGTGCGAGCGTGTGATCTTCTGGTACCAACGATTCCGATTGTCGAGTTCAATGATTCCCACCCCGCTGAGGGATACTTTTCGATTGAAGCCTTCTTGGGGGTGGTAGAGGATGCTACAGCAGGATGGTCCGATAGACATCGGATTATACTGGCCAACCAGAAGATAACCGGGGCAGCAGCCGACAAGATACTAGGATGGAGGGGTCGGCCAACGGACTGGGAGTCCTTCAAAAACGAACTCCAGAAATGGTTTGGCCTCTCTGAAACTGAGAAGACGACCCTATGGCAGAAGTACCAGCCAACCTTGCGGGCAGGAGAATCCCTTTCGTGTTTCGTCGCACGGATGACTAGAGATTTAAATAGTTTCGCTCCGGAAGGCTGTAAGGACCCAGGATGGCGAGAAAGATACTGCAAACAGAAACTGATGGAAGCGCTCCCCTTGTCAGTCACGGCCGCCCTACAAGTTCCCGGGCAGTCCTTGTACGATGTCCTTCCTACCGTACAGGCAGCGCTGCGCGTATACAGGGAACGACGAGCATGGGAAGGGGCGAACCAGTGGCTGACATCCATGATAGCTGCAACCCAGACGTTGAGGCAGCCCGACACCCAGCCGGCTTTGACAGCCTCCCAGGGGCGGGGTACCCGTAGCAGTGGACCTCGAAGAGGCAGGGGTACGAGAAGTGGGGATGCAGTGAATGGCAGTTGTTGGAACTGTGGGGGAAGGGGGCACCTCCGAGCTGTATTCCCCTCCGTCGAGCAGCGGCGGTGTTTTGGATGCCATGCCACAGATCACCTACTGAACAGCTGTTCAAAAAACGGCGTCAGCTCAAGGGATCACGTTCCCCCTGCACCAACCAGAGGAAGGGGAAGACAACGTGGGAGGGGCACCAACGGTCCCGCGGGCCGTCTGTCCGAACCACCAGTACCAAAGACAGAAGAGCCAAGGAGTCAAACGTCACCCCCCAGTGTGACGTCGGGGGAGGCCAGTCAGTACCCCAGCCAGCAGTAAGGGATACCCCCGGGACAGCGAGCGCGACTTCCCCGGGAGTGCCAGAGGGGGTTCGGGAGGTAGAGCAGCCGCCTCCCACCGCTGCTCCCACACATGCAAGCAGGAATGCGGTCCCCGTTCTTAGAGTAGAGCTGGGATCGGGTATCCAACGTGCTCTGCTTGATTCCGGGGCCAGTGTCTCCCTTATGGAAGAACATTTGGCGACGGATGCCATACAAACATCGAAGGAGTACCTGGTGTTGTATACAGCTGGGGGTCACAAACTGATGACCCGACGTATCGTTAGACAGAGATTCATCCTTCAAGGTCGAGAAGTGACCCATGCCTTCTATGTCATTCCGACATTAAATATGGGGGATATTCCCATTATCCTGGGAATCGATTTCATCAAGGAGAAACAAGTGACAATACGGGGCCCCGCTGGGGAGGGGCTGGAAGTGAGGTGGAAAGTGGGACCAGGAGAAGAGACAGAGATACCCGTTATGGGGGAAACTCGGCCTCGAGTCAGGGTCGCCCTTACTGCTAAGGGGACAGCAGGGGCGGTTCCTGCCGGGCCGGAGGCAGGTCAATCAATCCCCCCCTCCTCCCTCTACTCCCTATCAGTGGCACCCGCACCGGAAATGCGCGAAGGTGATCTCGTATACGTGAAACCACATCAAAAGAGGCAGGATTTCATGTATCCAGGGGTCACCACCGTTACCGAAGGAAAGGTTGAAATTCCCTTTATGAATGTAAGTACCCAGTGGTTCCACTTAGGCACCGAGTCGGTCTGCAACCTTGAGTTATGTTCATTTGTGACAGCCGAACGGACACTGGCGACCTTGTCTTTCCATGGTCAAGGTCCCGGTGGGGAAAGGCTGAGAAAGCTCCGTCAAACAGCTATTGGAGCGACACCAATTAATTATTATAAGAGGGTAGGAGATATTGTAGAGAATTTTGAGGACGTAATTGCAGTTGGAGATGAAACCCCAGGGAGAATTACTAAGTTTCCATTTAACATCGAGACTGGCAGCCACCCCCCCCCATTCGTTCTAAACCTTATAGGACTCCCGTCTGTCATGTAGAGGCAATTGAAAGAGAAATTAATAAATTAAAAGAGCAAGGTACGATTCGAGAAAGCGAGTCCCCCTGGGCTTCTCCAATTGTAATGGTTCGTAAGAAGGATGGTTCTTTTCGATTATGTGTAGATTATAGGAGGATAAATGCTGTTACCAAGGATAATGCATACCCTTTACCCTCTATCGAGGAACTGTTACTTAAAGTCAGGGAAAGCAGGTTTTTTCTACTTTAGATTTAAAGTTCGGGTATCACCAAATTCCCTTAGCTGAAGAGAGTAAAGAAAAAACGGCCTTTATAGCAAATGATCAGTTGCTTGAGTATAATTATCTCCCTTTCGGATTAAAGAATGCTCCTGCCCATTTTTCTCGTGTGATGATGTCTGTATTAGCTTCATTGCTAGGACATAGTGTGTTTGTCTATTTGGATGATATAATTGTAATTGGGGCTACGGCAGACGAGCATGAAAAAAATCTTATACAAGTGTTAGAAGCTTTGAGACGTCAGGGGATGAAGATTAATTTAGACAAATGTAAATTTTTTCAACAAGAAGTAGAATTTTTGGGGCACATAGTAACGCCTGAAGGCCTAAGGCCTTGTGCCGATAAAGTAGCTGCAATCAGGGAATTCCCAGAGCCAAGAAACGCTAAGGAAGTAGCCAGTTTTCTCGGGCTCGCTGGCTATTACTGTAAGTTTATACAGAACTTCGGTCACATAGCACGACCGCTAGATTCATTGAGGAAGTGGCCCGAATTTCAGTGGGGAGAAAGAGAAAAAACTGCTTTTCAGACATTAAAGAATGCACCCACGAGCGACGAACTTCTGGCTTATCCAAGGTTCGATTGACCGTTTTTGGTAACGACCGACGCGAGTCAGATCGCGATCGGCGGAGTCATTTCTCAGGTTGATGATGAAGGGAATGAGAGGCCTATTTGTTTCGCTTCACGGGCTTTAAAGGGACCAGAGGTTAGGTACAGTACCTTCGATAGAGAGGCATTGGCAATTCTATGGATGCTGGAGAGACACCGCTACTTCTTGCTTGGGCATAAAATTAAAATAAATACAGATCATCGGCCGTTGCGAGACTTGTTTAAAAAAGGGGAATTAAATACTCGGCAAGCTCGGTGGATTGAGCGGTTGTTAGAGTTTGATATTGCAAATTTCAAGCATATTGCGGGGAAGTCAAATAAAGTAGCAGACGCTCTCTCCAGGACCGCCATAGCGGCTGTAACAACTAGGTCGGCAAGGCGGAAGGGAAAACAACAGGAGAGTTCGGGGTCAAATACACCTGTGGGAGGAGCGCATAGAAAACAGGAAGAACTTGGCAATTCTAGTGTGAGAGAGAGAGAGAGGACGAGAGCTGTCCGGAGAATGTGGATGTTGGGAGTTCCACGGGGGGAACTCAGAGAGAATGCCCCGTGAATGAGTATGTGATCGATTTGTGTGGCTGGAGTGTGGGTGAGCTCGTTGCTGGATAAAAATCTGAACCTTGGATCGAACAGGTCAAGAGGTGCGTGAGAGATGCGAGTAGCAAACTCCCGGATTTCTTGCGCATGCGAAGAGAGGAGTTCTTCATCGAAGACGATATCCTATTTTATAAGTATGAGAAGAGACCGGGAGATATACGATCTCGCGTTGTTCTCCCTTCCTCTTTGATAGAGAAAGCCATCCATGTAATTCATGTAAGTCCTTACGTAGGACATGTAGGTATAGAGAGAGCCTTGAGGAGGGCCAGAGGTTTATTAATAAGTGCCATGTGTGTAACACTATGCGGAACCACAACCATGTGATCCCGAAGGCCAGAACATGGTCAATAGTGCCTGTTAAGTTTAATAGAGTGCATATGGACGTTTTGGGTCCATTCCCCCCCAGTGACGGGCAGTTTAAGTACGTGTGTGTGTTTGTAGATGCATTCACACGCTTCACACACACGTATGCAATGGTGGACAAAACCGCAGTGTCGGTTGCGAAGGCGTTGTGCTCCTTCATAGTGAGGTACGGATGTCCACGTACATTGATAAGTGACAA
>NC_090729.1:79107413-79119913 GCF_036898095.1 Palaemon carinicauda
CACTATACCTAACTCGCATGAATCCATTAAGTTTTTATGGAATTCAAATGAGTCAGCTGTACATATTTTTCTATCCATTGCCTCTGAACAGTGAGTTAATTGATTTAAGTCTTTAATGACCGTATATGTTTCCTTGTCTGGGGAAATCAATACATGTCCTGTCAAACTGGATATTACTGGATTTGAGTGATTCGTCATGAAAGTCGGAAATGGTGATATCCTGTAAGATTGCCAGGCATCAGAAGAATCAAAGGGAATTGTAATCCTAATCTTGTTATTTTCAACGCTTACTGTAATTAGGCTGTAATAAAATTCTAACCTACGTTCGCCTAACAAAGGAACATAGCCTAGTTTATCCCTTCCGTTCTGCAGAACTAACTTTAAGTAATCTATAGGCAACAAATGGGGCGACAGTACACCTTTAGTTGCTAACGTGATAGCTTCTACATAATCCTTGGATTTCTCAATGAAATGTGCAATTCTGTTATGTATGTGATCTATCTTTGAATCATAATACGTTAACGTTGCCAACAAATCCTGTACTTCCATAATCTGAATGATATTACTTGAATGTTCATTTACTAAATCCATAATTTGATTGATCGAAGCTAACTGATTCCTTAGTTCTGACATAATCAATTCATCTTCATGAGTCAAGAACTCAATTTTCTTATTTTGATTACTAATCTTAAGACGATTGGAAATTCCTAAACCTAAACTTGCAATAGACCCAAAGATGTTTAATGCAGCATAAATAAACGGATTTCATCTTTCTTTATGTTCGTGTCCTACAGTCCACATCAAAAGGTCACAAGCCAAAGATCCTGTCTCGCCAGTCTTATTTTTCAAGTCATCAGATAGCATCTCTGCAACTTTTAATGTTGATCCAAGCAAACTCTCTGTAGTCAAATGAAAATGTCTCCTATGCAACTCATCCAATGATGCAGAAAACCTTGAAATGGCGGTTCTTAAGCTAGTGACATCATTCTCTTGAAGAAAAATTGCTTGCATATGCACTTCGACAATTACGTTGGTTGATGTAATAAAAATGTCTTCTTGTCTTTCAACTATATTGCCATATTTAAAATATATATTTTTAGTCTTAGAGCTCATCCCATACGAGAAAAATGTCTGAGCGAACAATATCACTCCCAACAACAAAAAATTCATCTTGGAAACCTGTACGAGAAAAAATATATGTAATTACTCCTGTATTAAAAAGAAAACTTTTAATCACACAAAACAAAATAAAATTTTCCTTCACTTCTTTTCCTCTCTTTTCTTTTTAATTTCTTATGTGAGCCAATGTACTATTCTCTCATCCGTGGGTTGGGATACGTTTTGAACTCTAAACCTATTGTCCGTTAATGTTTCCAAAATGTTAAATGGGGCTTCAAACTTAGATGTTAGTTTATAATTGAGCCCTTTTCTGACATTGATTTGAGTATAGATGTTATCACCCACGGTATATGTTTTAGTTGGTTTCGCTATTTTATCATGATTCCTTTTCATTATGATTTGTGATTCTTCTAAATTCTTTCGAAGGATATCATATCGACTTATACTTGCATTTATACATTCTTTTAAAGGATTTGATAGATTAGTTGTAGGCGTTAATACATGGAAAGGTGTTCTAACTGGGGTACCATACAATGCTTCATGCGGTGACATTTTAATTGATATATGATATGAATGATTCAGAGTACTCAGTGCCGCCGGTATTGCAATATCCCAGTTGGGGTCTGATCCCCCTAGTGTTACCCTCAATATATTTAATATCTTCCTATTTGCTCTTTCCACTAGCCCATTCGACTCTGGGTGATATATCATGGTATTTATTTTATTTATGTTGAGGAATTCACACAATGAGGTAAGAAAGTGATTATTAAATTCACCACCCGAGTCTGAGATTATCATGTGTGGAATTCCATGTTTACAAATGTAACACTCGTAAAACTTCCTAGCGCATTCAATCGCAGTTTTAGTTTTAAGCGCTACTAGTTCTGTATATCGAGTTAAAGCATCTATAATTACTAAGAGGTGCTTATTTCCTCTGTCTGACTCGTAAAATCCTGTTAACAAATCTAAATGTATTCTTTCAAAGGGTTGATTGGGCACAGGATAAGCTCCTAGGCTGACAGGTGTTTTCGTATGCCCTTTGTTTTCCTGACATGTGCGACAATTAGCTATGTGTCTTTTTATATCTGTAAGCATTGTATGCCAATAAAACAATGATTTGGCTTTCTGTGACATTAATGAGAACCCAGGGTGTCCATGTAATGGATTTGAATGCAACCAATTCAGGACAGTGGAAATAAGTGAGATTGGTACTACTACCTGGTCGTTAGTTACATGTGGTGTATTGCGGGTTTTCCTTGTCACAGTCCTACACAGAATATTATCTTTGATTATATAATTCTGCTGCTTATACTTTACATATTCCTTTTCTTTATGATTGCCTTTCAAAGCATTTATAATTGTTTCTATTTTCTGATCTTTTCTTTGCGCAGTCTGTAACAATTCAGCGCTCCAGCCTAAATCTTCTTGTTCAGATATTGTTTTTACAATAGGCATGGATGTTGATATATCTATTAATTCAGCTAAAGGCTCCGTACAAGATGACACGGGGTTGCGTGATAATGCATCCGCAATGATATTTGCTTTCCCAGGTAAATACCCGATTCTTGCGCCAAAATCTTGAATGATCAAATGCCACCGAGTTCATTTAGGGCTGTGATTGAAGCCTTTAAAGAACTCTGTTAGTGGTTTATGGTCAGTTTGAACCTTAACGGGATAACCGTAAATTATGAACTTAAAATGCACTAGCGAATTAACAATAGCTAGTCCTTCCTTGTCTATTACTGCATACTTACTTTCGGAAGTTCTCAATTTTCGAGAATAGAAAGCTATCGGGAAAAATTGTTTATCATATTGCTGAAGCAATACACCTCCCACTCCTAAGTCTGAGGCGTCTGTTGCAATGAAGAATTCCTTACCGAAGTCAGGAAATTTTAAGATAGGAGAACTACACAGTTCATCTTTCAAAGCATTAAACGCCTGTTGATGCTGCTCAGACCATATGAAATCTACGCCCTTCTTCGTAAGATCAGTTAAAGGAGCGGCTATTATTGAATAGTTGCGTATAAAACGCCTGTAATATCCACTACAACCCAGAAATTGCTGTATTCCCTTGACATTAGTAGGTATGGGAAAATTACGTATAGCTGACACCTTATCATGGACTACTTTAAGACCTTGGCTTGACACCATGAAACCCAAATATATTAATTCTGTTTTGAAAAATTCACACTTACTAATCTTTACCCTTAAGTTATGTTGTCTTAATCTCTGTAGTACTAGTTCTAACTTACGTAGATGTTCTTCTAAGGTGTTGGAAAAGATTACAAGATCATCCATATAGGCATGCAATATATCCCCTAACAAGTCTCCAAACACTATGTTAATCATTCTTGTAAATGTTATAGGAGCACAACGTAAACCAAAAGGCATCCGTAAAAATTCATAATGTCCCCTGGCTGTGCTGAAGGCTGTGTATGGGATACTATCTTCTTCTAATGATATCTGGTGAAAGCCTTTAAGTAAGTCCAAACTGGTAAAATATTTATTCTGACCTAACAAAGACAAAATATCGTCAGTACATGGCACTGGGAATCGATCAGGGATCGTTTCCTCGTTTAGAAGACGAAAGTCGACGCAGATACGCCATGTTCGATCTTTTTTCGGTACAACTATTAAAGGAAAATTATAAGGGCTGTTTGATTTTCTAATGACTCCTTCCTCTAACATTTTACCTACTTCATCATTTATTTCATTCTGGAATTTCATAGGGAGTCTGTACGAGGGTACATATATAATTTTCTGCTTGTCCTTTAACCTTATTTGATGCTCGATCACATCTGTTTTTCCTAAGGATCCATCCGTAGTGGAAAAGACATCTTGATATTTAGTTAAAAGTTCAAAAATTTTCTGCTGAATTTCTTCGTCTTGAATGTCCTTACTGATTTTATTTTTAATAGATCGCAAAAGGGATTCATCCGCAACTGATTGAGAGTGATTGATTTCAGCAACGGTAAGAATACGATGTTTATAAACTTCTACATCCAAGATATGTTGATTTTTGTGAATTACTAAAGTGTTATTTAAATGATTACAGACTTCGATATTACATTGCTGATGTGAGCCTACTGTATAAATAGCTTGTGTGACAGACAATCCGTTAGTTTTCAAAGTATCGGAAAGGATTAATATTTCAGATCCCGGTAGTGTTTTCTTTATTTGCACTATTAAATTCGAAGGTATGTTTGGTTCGATAGATTGCGTGCAAGATGATATTACGGGTGAACGAGAATTCTGCTGGGTCGCATATATTATTTCTTTATTAGTGAGACAAGTTATTAGTTCTTCAACGTACGTTACGGTTACATTTGTCGTCTCCTTTTTATCCAAAACTGATTTTAAGGTATTAGAAGACTTATAGAATTTCCCTTTGATATACACGCCGTGCTTGGCAGGAGCTAAGATAATGTTTTGATTTCCCATAGATGGGTATCCTATAATTACAGCTGGATACATATTAATGTTTTTTACAACAACAAATGTATCGGCAAACGTGCGATTACCGACTCTGAACTGAATATGAGTTATGCCTATGACGTTTAATTCATTATTTCCTATACCTGAAAGTCTAATTCCTGATTTTTCAATCGGAAAGTTCGAAAACAACAAATGATGTGTCTTCAAATCCATAATATTACGTGGACTACCAGAGTCAAAAAATAACGTAAAGGATTTGTGTTCTAAATTTACAGCATATAAGGTTGGCCGTAACTCATTTTGGCTTATTATTGTATGAATTCATTGCAAATCTACGGGAGCATGCACTGTTTTACTTAATTCGGCCGTGTGTTTCATAGGAAAATCTATTGTCTCACAATTATCTGATAAAACATTAAATTGATTATTCAATACTATTGATGTTGACATGAATGACCTTGACCCAACATCACTCTCTTCCCCTCTAGAGTTAACTATGTGGTATTTGCTTTGCTCTGCACATTCTGAAAATTAGTCTGACCTTGCGAGGTCTGGTTTGATGGCCCAGGCTCAGCGATATTTGAAGAAGTGTTTGTTTGTTTTGGACTCTGAACTGCATTGACATTTGGTTGTTTCTTCTTATTGTTAAAATGAGGATTTTTCTTTTTATTTCCATATGGAACTGACTGTGGAATTGACTATATTTCTGGGATATTGTTGTGTCTTACGCGAATAACATTGACTATAAGAATGTGTTGCAGTGTTGTGAATTGAGCAAAATTTCGTTCTGCAGTCTGCGCTTATGTGACCTTGACGTTTGCAGTTATAACATGTCAATCCCGCTACTGGACTGTTAACTACGTTCACTGTTTGTGGTTTTGTTTCATTCTTTGCAAAAACTTGAGTTAACACGGGATCGAGATCTGGACACTTGGACATGTGTTTCTTTATCTGTTTATAGACATCTAATTCCGTACTTGCAGGCGTTAACTTCTTATCAAAACACCGCACTAAAGCTTCAGGCAACATAAGTGTCATGCAAGTTAAATACATGAATCGTAAAAAATCTTTCACGGAGATGTTATCGTTAGTAACCCAAGTGGAATTACCTAAAATGTCCTGATATTCGTTAAGCCTATCAGCTATGAGAGCTGCTCTCTCAATAACATTAAGCCGATTCATAGTGGCTTGATTAAGTGTATTTCGTAACGTTAACACTACATGCAAGGCTTCCTCACCCCCATACATCGCGCGTAACCTAACTTTGAAATCATCCCAAGTAACTGCTTCTTGAAATGAAACACCTCTTAAATACGCACTCGCATCCCCCTTAGAAAAATCTATAAAACTTTTAGCTTCTTGTAATTGTACAAAAGGGTCTACGATTTGTTTGGCATTTAAATGGGCATCAACGGATGAAATCCATGACTCCACATTTTGTGGCAAGAACCCGTTGACCCGACCTTGAAAAGGAAGGATTGCTGACCTGGCATTTACAAGCGTCACAATTGGAGGAGGATTAGTCTGGCCTACACCACTAGGTCCAGGGGAAGGGCTGACAGGAGGAGTCATGACTGCTGTATTTTTTTTTCCTATCTCTTTGACCCCTTGCAATTCTATCAAAATATCTATATGAGTACAGACGCCCACTGCGTAAACGCATATGTATAATAAAATTCCCCCAACAATGTTACTAATCCCAAAACATTTCCCGAGAATTTCTGAAAGAAAAAGGAATTAGCACAAAGAAAGAAAAATTCTAAATGAGAATTCGGATTTTCCTCTAACAAAGATTAGCAATTCACTCACCCCAGTAATAATCGACTAACAACTCTTGATAACTACACTTCACTGCCCAAACTGGAATGAATTCAAAAAATCTGTACTTAGCTTATATATGATGTCGACACGTCCTCTCTCTCTCTCTCTCTCTCTCTCTCTCTCTCTCTCTCTTGATGTTTTGTTAGCGATGTCTTGTTCGAGTTTCTTGTTGAATGTAGTTCTTCCTGGATATGTTTTGCAATTGTTGAACGCCAGTCCTTGGGTTTCCTAGGATGTTGATTGAAGATTCAGGTTGTATTCTAACATTTGTTGATGTTAGCTGTTTCGTTGGACTATAATACTTAGTCAAAATTGTAGATTCTTGTAGATAATGTTGAGTTCTTGAAGATATTTCTCGGGTTTTACAGCCTTTATTTTGAAGTCTTGAAGATCTTTCTCTGGTTTTACAGCTTTTATGTTGAAGTCTTGAAGATATTTCTCTGGTTTTACAGCTTTTATGTTGAAGTCTTGAAGATATTTCTCTAATTCTTAGAGTTTAACCGCTGTCTTAGAGTTTAACCGCTGTCTTAGAGTTTAATCGCTGCCACCATTTATTGGCGTGCTACTGTTATAAGCACACATTGAGTATGTGTTGTTTCAGATGTATGTAAATGGATAACTGAATACATCTTAATAGTTTTTAAGTATTTATTCTATAAAAACAACAGAGTTAAACATCTCCATCACTGGAGGAAGCTGTGTTGGTCCAGATGACCAATTCTGGTGAAGTATAGATATGAACTGACTAAATTATCGATATCACAGATATCGTATGCTCAGTTTATATTAGTCACGTCACAAACTCGGAAGACACCTGCATCCGGTGACGTCACAAACTTTCACACGCTTGAGACAATGTGATGACGTTAAGAAGAATGTCAAATTGCTGAGGTTTGCATTGTATGTCCTGTTTACGATTTGAATGACTACAGCAAGTCCCAGGGTTAGCTCCTCCAACCAACATGACATATTACGTCATTTGTTTTAAACATGTAATATTAACTATTCTAATTATTACACACACATATATATATATATATATATATATATATATATATATATATATATATATATATATAT
Source organism: Palaemon carinicauda (assembly GCF_036898095.1). Classification (NCBI taxonomy): domain Eukaryota; kingdom Metazoa; phylum Arthropoda; class Malacostraca; order Decapoda; family Palaemonidae; genus Palaemon; species Palaemon carinicauda. The sequence goes on from NC_090729.1 coordinate 79,114,869, forward strand.
ATATATATATATACATATATATATATATATATATATATATATATATATATATATATATATATATATATATATATATATATATATATATATATATATATATATATATATATATATATATATATATATATATATATATGTGTGTGTGTGTGTGTGTGTGTGTGTATATATGTATATATACACACACATGCGCACACACACACACACACACATATATATATATATATATATATATATATTCATATGCATATATATATATATATATATATTCAAATAAGCCATATATATTTTTGATACATTAATGTCTGGATTCTCTTAACGACCTCGGGATCAGAGCCCCAGGCGAAATCACACAAAGACAAGAGCTTGGCTCCTGCCGGGAATCGAACCCTGGTCGGCAAGCTTGTATAGACAGTGACTAAGCCACTTGGCCACGAAGTCACTGTCTATACAAGCTTGCCGACCAGGGTTCGATTTCCGGCCGGAGCCAAGCTCTTGTCTTTGTGTGATTTCGCCTGGGGCTCTGATCCCGAGGTAGTTAAGAGAATCCAGACATTAATGTATCAAGAATATATATGGCTTATTTGAATATGAAAAACACGTAAAAATGTGCAAAATTTATCATATATATATATATATATATATATATATATATATATATATACATATATATATATATGCATAAATATACAAATATATATATATATATATATATATATATATATATATATATATATATATATATATATCTATATATATATATATATATATATATATATATATATATATATATATATATATATATTTATATATATATATATATATATATATATATATATATATATATATATATGCATAAATATACAAATATATATATATATATATATATATATATATATATATATATATATATATATATATATATATATATATATATATGCATAAATATACAAATATATATATATATATATATATATATATATATATATATATATATATGTATATATATATATATATATATATATATATATATATATGTATATATATATATATATATATATATATATATATATATATATATATATATATATATATATATATATACATATATATATATATATATATATATATATATATATATATATATATATATATATATATATATATATATATATATATATATATATATATATATATATATATATATATATATATATATATATATATATATATATATATATATATATATATATATATATATATATATATATATATATGTGTGTGTGTGTGTGTGTGTGTGTGTGTGTGTGTGGAATAGAAAAGGTCACCTTTGGAAACTGAACTCCTCAATGTCAGGACCCTGTCTAGGAAAGAAGATATTGCTGTGTTACTTGAAAAGATGAAATAAATAGATTACGATATAATAGGATTGAGTGAAATTAAGAGTTACTGGGGAATCTTGTATACAGTTAAGAGGGCCATATAATTTGCTTCAGAGTACATGGAAGGAACCAATAAAATGTAGAGGGTTTTCTTAATAATAAAAATACGGCAGGTAAAATAGAAGAATTTTAAAGTATTAGTGAGAGAATTGCAGGAGTGATTATCAAATTAAATAAAATGCTTAAAATGAAGATTGTTCATACGTATGCATCGACAATATCCAATATAGAGGAAGAAAGAGAAACTTTTTTTAAGACCTGGAGATACCTTAAATAAAACATAATGCTATTTGTATTTGTTTTGGTTGATTTCTATGTAAAAAATATACTTTTATAGTTTCACCGGAAAAAAATAATGAAAATTATGAATATTTTTTCTTTCTAAAAATTAACATTGAAATTGGACCTGGTAAAGCCAAAACGTAGAAATGAGAAAGTAAATTAATTTTACTTTCAGTGAAAACGTTAATTTTGTTGAAGATGTAACAGTGTTAAACAAGTTAAAGTCAAGTGACCGTAGAATTGTGAGAAGTAAAAATTGTCTGGCTCTAAGGTAAGAAAGGAAAAAAAAAAACGAAGAAAGAAATTAGACACTCCTATAACGAGAAAAAATATTATTAGTTTAGTTTACCAGTACGAAAAATGTACTCCTATTACATGACGAAATGGAAGCAAATAAAGAGAAAATAAATAGTGATTTGACAAAATGTGAATTGAAATCAGAACAAGAGACAGGTAGAAAATTCTCTAAACAAAATCACAAAACACCAAAAATTCAATAATTGAAATATTGTAAATGAGGGTAATATCCAAGTGAGATGAAAAAGAATTTGAAGAACTGCTGAAAAACTAAACCCTAAACAGATATAAAAGAGAAAAACATGAATACAAATACGTCAAAACATACATAATATAACTGGCCAGATCAAAATTAATATAATAAACAATACCTATAACTAAAGAGGTGGTGAAGGAAGGCGAAGAGTAACAGGGAGAAAACACTTAATCTCCAACCTATATTTATAATCTAAACTTAATATCTAAACAATAATATAAAAGCCACGGGGCTGTTAACATCACATGAATTTTGAATCATTACAAAACCAACGAAAAAGGGGCAACACATTAAGACTGTTACAACAGTTCATTATAGTATATATCTACATAAAAATTATATTGAGTAACAGCAAAAAAAAAAAAAAAAAAAAAAAAAAAAATTATCTCCTCACACTTAGAAGGGGAGTCCGTGATCCCAGAATAACATACGTCTTTCCTTACAGTAGGCCGTGATTCCAAAACTCCAACAGGGGAACACAGAAGCACCAGGAAGGAGGAGTCGAGAGGTCCTGCACGACCATACAAAATAAGAATGCTTACCTGGGATCTTTCTCCCTACTAGCCTCCTGACGGGCATCAAGGCCCCCACAGCTGCAGTAAATTCAATGACGTCCTGAGAAGCAAATGCTCCTAACACCTCAGGAAAAATCTTCCACTGAGGTGGCAGCAAGATAAGGCCGCAGGTGGCTCAAATCACCTGCAACACAAGCAGGACGCAACACCGCAGGTGGCCAGAAGCGTACCTGCGAAGGACAGCACTCAAACTACGTCCAAAGGTGTTGAAAAAATTTTGTAAGTGTGGCAGCTGGAGGTCAAAAGGGTATAGCCTCTGTAGAAAGCCCGAACTGCCCTTCTAAACACAAGCACTGTCTCTTATAACCTCCCTCACAGAGGTCTCCAGTCACGTAGTACCCAAAACGTAAACAAAAAAGATAGGGTTAATAGGTATTTCAAAAACTTTAAGGAGCGGGGAGGAGGCGCAAAATCACCTCAGTAAAACTTAACTTCCGCAATATATACAATACAAACTCACTTAAAGATGAATACTTATATACTAAAGGCCTTAATATCAATTGTTAGCAAAATCACAAAGTTGACTAGAAACTGAAAAATTACGTTAACATCTAATAATGTTTCTCCATTCATTATCTCATATTTTAGACTCCGTAGTCATTAGCCATGTAAGACTGGGTCTTTTAACTCCTCTAATGCCTTCTGGAGTCCAATTACATCTTTGATGAACTAATGTCTCTCGGGGAGTGCGAGGAGCATGACCAAACCATCTCCTTCTACCTCTCACCATGATCTCATCCACATATGGCACTCAAGTAATTTCTCCTATGGCTTCATTTTTAATTCTCGCCTTCCATTTCACTCCAAAATTTCTTCTCAGTGCTTTGTTCTTATATCTGTAAAACCTGTTGGAGATTGTTTCACTAAGAGACAGAAAAAGAGCAACGTGGTACGAAAGCATACTAAAACAGAGAACATTCTAACACCTTGTAAGAAAAAGAAATGGACGTGTACATGACATATAATGAGTAAGACAGATGATATATGGACTAAGAGAATAATAGAATGAGTCGCTAGTGATTGCAAACGAAGCAGGGTAAGGAAGAGAAGACAACGGATCCGTGACCTGAGAGAGTTTGCTGACACACACACACATACACACATACATACACACACACAGATATATATATATATATATATATATATATATATATATATATATATATATATATATATATATATATATATATATATATATATATATATATATATATGGTAGTCCTCGCAGGCATGTTTTTGGCTGGGTGGTACGAATTAAAACCTCTGCCCAACCAGAAGCTATTACCTTAAATGAAATCCAGTGGATATATATTCCTAAGGTAGAATTCGGTATTAAATGCCATTGTGGCTGATTGAAATCACGAGTGTTAGTGATATATGTTCAAATTGAATAACCGCGTGTTGCAAAATCACAATTCAGCTATCATGGCAGAGATGAGTTTTATTTCAAGTCTATCACTACAGACTTATGCGGTCTTTTGATAGGCCAGACAGTACTACATTGGACCCTTCTCTCTGGTTACGGTTCATTTTCCCTTTGCCTACACACACACAAACACACACACACACACACACACACACCGAATAGTATGGCCTATTCTTTAAATATTGCCCGGACAACACTGAGATTACCAAACAATTCTTCTGTCTTCATTGTAATTGTTCAGTGGCAACTTTTCTCTTTGTAAGGGTAGAAGAGACTCTTTAGCTATGGTAAGCAGCTCTTCTAGGAGAAGGACACTCCAAAATCAAACCACTGTTCTCTAGTCTTGGGTAGTGCCATAGCCTCTGTGGGTTAGAGTTTTCTTGTTTGAGGGCACACTCGGGAACACTATCCTATCTCATTTCTCTTCCTCTTGGTTTGTTGAAGTTTTTATAGCTTATGTAGATGATATTTATTTAAATCTTGATGCTCTTATTAGAATATTTTATTTTTCTTTGTTCCCTTTTCTCACTGAGCTATTTTCACTGTTGGAGCCCTTGGGCTTATAGCATTCCGCTTTTCCAACTAGGGTTGTAGCTTAGCAAGTGATAATAATAATAATAATAATAATAATAATAATAATAATAATAATAATAATAATAATAATAAGAAGAAGAAGAAGAAGAAGAACAGATTCCTGAATTCCACAGGAATATGTACGATTACTTGTAATAAACCTATATCTCTCTTGATAGCTAGATTGGTAGAGTCCT
>NC_090729.1:79122413-79177413 GCF_036898095.1 Palaemon carinicauda
TAGGAGAGGACACACTTTAAAAAACAATACACTAGGTTACCTATGGGAATGAGAGAGGGAGAGGGGAAGGAGGCTATCTTCAGGCTATCTTGATATCTATCTCTATCTGAATGTAACCCAACCTTCGGTCACCTTAATATGAAATCTAACTGCATCCAGAAGGTTCCAGGATCGAGGTCTGGTAGCGTGGGGGCTTTGCCTAAGGGCGTCAGAGTTTCCAACTAGATAAAAATGTCAAGAGGCGAATCAGGGGGTTTCACGCAACTCTTAGATGCACCACAATGCACCTGCGAGACTCTCCCAGCTAGGTCTGCCCACCCTTTGTCCCCGAAATAAAAAAAGAAAAATAACATCCTCTCACCAGGCCTATGCGATGTTTCTAAAGCATGTGGTAGAGAATCTTCCAAAGCACCTGCTCTGAATATTCTCTCTCAAACATGACGCAATACATCATAAATATAAAAGAACATTACCTAAGCCCTTGTTCATATCTCGCACGAATCCAACAACACTCTCAAATAGCTTATGTAAGACTTCGTACCAAACATACGTGAAATAAAAAGTTAATTCTTAAAGAATTACACAAATTTACATATTTTAACTTGAATAAAGAATATAATGAAATTCACGATAAAAGTCTTACGTAATTTACATAAAATTCTTATATCTACATGAGAGGGCCCTATTTTACAGGCTATCTAATTAATCACTTCAATGCTTATATGAAAACAATATAAAATATGAATAAAATCATTGATAAACTACGGTATTCACTCTAAACTAGACCAGCTTCGTAAGATAGCTCCCCCAAAAAGATTATTCATTTTGGGTCTGAATCCATCGTTTCAGCCCGAGATAAATAATCTGCAAGCATGTTATCTTTGCCTTATATATTAATGCAATACGGTTGCAAACATAATGACCACCTAGTTAACCTTTGATTATTTCTTATCTTACTCACAAAAGTTAAAGGATTATGATCAGAATATACTTTAATCTCTTCATTTTGTGGTTGACTTATATAAATTCCAATCTTCCTCATCACTGTGACTAACACTCACAGTTCCTTTACCACTGTCGAGTTGACTTGCTTCTTCTTCAGCTTCGATGATATAAGACACACAAGATGAAGAATTCCTTCTTTATCTTCTTGCAATAAGACAGCTCCAATCCCGTTATCTGATGCATCCACTTTGATAAGGAATTTTTCGTCGAAATCCGATGCTTGGAGTCTTGGTTTCGAAGTTAATATGGTCTTCCTTTGATTTTTCCTTTCTCCTGATATCTTGATAACGTAGGTCGGGTCACTGCTTTCCTCCAAAATTTAGAATGATTCTGGGAACTCGATGGCGAGAGGGAATCTTCTTTCTGATGCATAGACCAACACCTGATGTCCTACCCCAATCCGTGTACTCATGCTCTTCATACCGAACCATTTCTTCGCTCATCCTTGACTCATTTTTACGCTTTCTAGGGAAAATTTTCTTATCTCACCGATCCGTTTTCTCTCGAACCTTCCATTTTTCTGCTATCATTTTCTTCAGTCCTTTCCTGAAGGGTTCTCCTCGTACTTCCATCGGGCGTAAGGGAGCTTCCTTGATCCGGTTGTTGGGCTTTTCAGCTGTTTGACATATGTGACATGCACTGCAAAACTGGCTCACGCCCTTATTCATGCCAGGCCAGAAAATGTGTTACCCTATCTTCTCTGTCGTCTTCCTTATCCCCACATGTTTCGTTTCGTGCGCTATCACGATCACCTGTCTTTTCAACAGTGCAGGAATTATCATATGCCGATTTATTCCCCATCCGGCCTCGCCAGGGATATAGGCGGGTCTATGCTCCTTCATAAGCAGCCCTTTCTTAAGATAATAACAGGTCGGACTTGGCTGTACCTCCGTCTCTTCCATCACATGGCACAATAACTCTGTTAATGTTGCATCCTTCTGTTACGATCTTATCAGCCTTTTCCTACTCACTTGTCCTACCTCTAACATTAAATTTCTATTTCTTCCAGGTCCATATCTTCTTTGTCTACTTGTCTGCTTGTCTGTCGTCCCTTTTTGCTAGGGATTACTCTTGATTTCTCTTCTTGCTTACCATCAAGGGAATCCTCTTCGGAAAACTAATCATGCAAGCTCATTACTCCTTCGATATCTTTTTCTTCTATGTCCTCTTGTCCACTCGTCTGCCATTCCTCTTCGCTCGGGCTGTGGCGAGATGTCTCAAGAACAACTCCCCCACCCTTGAAGCAATCAAACTGACAAATGTCTCCTCATCACAAACTTTCCCCTTACGGTATCAACGGGACTCTTAGAGAGAAGGGAAATAAAAACAAACCATAACCTTAATACTATATTCCTTAAAACTAAAATACTTAACACAAAACCCCATCCACAATCAAATAAACCCCTCAAAATCAATAGCAAAGCTCAAAACTAAACATTAACAAAACTTAAATTTCAATTTACCAAAACCCTAACTTCAAAACATAAACACACACACATACACTCACACACACATATGTATATATATATATATATATATATATATATATATATATATATATATATATATATATATATGTACATATATATATATATATATATATATATATATATATATATATATATATATATATATATATATACATACATATATATATATATATATATATATATATATATATATATATATATATATATATATATATATATATATATATATATATACATATATATATTGCGTGTGTTCACTAACACTTTCGCAAGATAACAGTCACAAAAAAAACTTAAGTAATCATTCATTGAGCCAACTGTTTTTATTGGCACAACACCACTATATGAGAAACAAGAATTTGTTAATTTGCCACAAGGGCTTTAACTCTTCAGGGTCATGGGTGTCAAGATCATCATCATCATCATAATCATCTTCACCATACATAATCTTAATACATAGGCCAGGTCATCAACGTTTGAGCAATCCAAAAGAGCAGTTTAAATACAATCTATTACAGGCCACGTCAGCAACTATTGATCAACATTAAAAAATAAGTTCTCCAAAGGAGGAATTACAGCCTGTAAAATAGAAAAAAAGAAAAATACTTACGAACACTCCTAGCTGACTAAACTATTGCACCATAATCAAAGATAAATAAGAAACTTTCTATTATTCAGAATCACTCCTAGCAAAGATAAATAAATTAGTACTTACTTTAGAAATAAATAATCACTTCCATGCTGGTCGAAATAATATAAAGTAAATCCAGCACTCTAATCACACCAGAACTGATTCTTGCTGTAGTCAAACCAAAAAAAGCATTCGCCCAAGACATTCACCACTATCCTAAGCTAGCTAAAAACATAAACAAATAACCTCAATTATACCAACAGCCTTTCTTACAACAGCCAATCATTACACTAACTAGCTCTCGATCCCTGACTCTCTCTCTCTCTCTCTCTCTCTCTCTCTCTCTCTCTCTCTCTCTCTCTCTCTCTCTCTCTCTCTCTCTCTCTCGATTTGGCAAAAAAAAAGATGAGAAAAAATTAATCCTCCACATGGCTTATTCTTGAGTTCTCTTCTTGCGTATCATCAAGGCAATCCTCTTCTTTGGAATACAAATCCTCCAAATTCATCTTTTCCAGGTCCATTTTTTCAATGTCCTATTGTCCACTCGTCTGTCGTTTCTCTTCACTAAGGCTTACTCGGGACTTCTCCTCTTGCGTACTATCAAGGGAACCCTCTCCTTTGGAAAACAAACTTTTTAAGTTCATCACTCCTTCAATTTCTTCTTCTTCTTCGGCAGCCACTTTCTTCTTCATATTCCTAGTCATAACGCAACTAGGGACCAGAGACAGGTAGTCCTCGCATTTAGTCGTAGGACTATACCTCAAAGGTTTCTCCGTTACAATGGGACAAGGCACGAACGGCGCTCCACCAACCTCCATACCCAACAGGACGTTTACTCCTTTGAGAGCCATTGAATCTTTTACCGCAAAGTTAAAATTACCTGTCACCAAATAGCATGACAGTTTTAAACAGCAAATAGTGGTGACCTCCTCACCTTTGAGAGATTGTTCCACCAACGGATGTACTCGTACTACCACACTATGGTTACAACCAGTGTCGACTAATATCCTGACCAGGGTTTGCTCACTCCCGTCTATTGCTGCTAACCTACCTTCATAAATATATGGTTTAAAGGCATTCACGGTGTTTGGGTTTGTCATATTCGTCGTGTAATCGTTAGCTGGTTTATTTTCCCCTCGGTCCTTTCCCGATTGCTTTGTAGTCTTCGCATTCTGTGAATCAAATTATCCATAATCACTTAGGCGACTGCTTCCGGTTGGTTTGACCAACATTCCTTACTGATAAGGCCTCTCTTGCCACACTTAAAATTGACAATATCAACCTTCTGCACGTCTTTCATGATACTCGAAAGAGGATGATTCAATGTTTGATGCTATGGTACTATCGCATTCTGCTTAGGGACAGTACCAGTGGTACTTCCATTGTAACTGTTGAACTTGTTCCCGTAGTTATTACTGAACTGGTTTCCATGGTTCGGCGAATACTTGACACTTGGTTGGAACGGTGGGAAGTTCGTGCCCAAGGAGGGTTTACGACTGATAGTAATGTAATCTTCACTCAGCGATACGTCTTTATCGAGTTTCTTCACCTTTCTCTCTCTCAAGTACGTTTGAATGTGATCAGGAATTCCTTGTAGATACTGCTCTAGTATCAACAATTTTGCTAAATCAGTCTTCTCCTTTACGTTAGCAGCCTCTGTCCATCTCTTAAAGAATTGTCGTTTCTTATAATCGTAATATAGGAAAGTAATTTTCTTGTCCTTTCTCAAACTTCGGAACCTTTCATTGTAATATTCAAGGGTCATCTAATTAACTTGCAGCATGCTCCTCCTCACTTTTTGATACTCCATCCTTAGTTCCTTAGATAAGGATAAGCAAGCACTGCGGCCTTTCCCAAAGAGCCCACTCTACAATAACACAGACCATTTATCTTCTGGCCATTTCATCGTCGCTGTGACCGTTTCAAAATGATCAAAGAACTCATCTGGGGACAGTTCCGTGAACCTTGGAATTGACCACTGGGCTTCCGACACATTAAACACAGGTTTGTGCTGAGCAGGAGTCGTCTCTTTCTCTGTCTGCACTGTCAGCCGGGCACGGGCGTGCATTAATTCTATATCCTGCGCATACTTCACTTCTTACATGTCTTTTTCTTCTCGCCTTGCTTCCATTAACCTTGCGTGTCTTGCGATCTCTCTCTCTTCTTCTTCTCGCTTTCCTTCTATTTCCTTTGCACGTCATCTTTCTTCTCTCTCATCTTTTTCTCGTCTTGCTTCCATTTCTTTCTCTCGACGTTTTTATTCTCCCCCATCTTCTCCTCGCTTTGCTATCCTCTTCAACTTGATCAAATTCTCCTTCGCTGCAATTCGTCGAATCTCAGTCTCAACATCCCTATCTGCTTCCATGCCTTCAGTTTGAGGATCAACTGGTCCTTGCTTTGCTAAATGTTTTCCCTATTTTCCTCCAACAGTTCACAAGCTGCCACAATACTCTCTTCCGACAACTTTCCTGAGTTTATCAACTCTTCTAGGGGTAAACACTTGATTTGGGCCTTATTCATCCCACTCGTAGCATGGCCACCACATGTCCTTAAGATAGAGGGCCACTGAGCTTTAGTTTGATTAGCTTTTGACAATTCGTGAATACTTGGGTTATTCAAAAGCTCTCGGATATTAAACTATGCCATTTTGTAATTTTACAATAATTAAAGCCTCTCCAAAAATAATATACTAACAATACTCAAAATCTTATCAACACTGTACTATTCAAAAACTTTCAATCAAAACACGGCCCTGCTATCACCAATATTCAAAACAAACTCGCTCAATCCCAAGGGTCTTGGCACCAAAATATATTATATGATATGACTCCCATGGACTGGGCACTAAAAATATATCATACTAAGGCTCGTGACTGGGAACCAAACATATAATATTATATATACTACAACTGGCAAGTTAATCAACCTCTCGAATTCTAAACTGCCTTATTTGCTTTTACATTAAATCTGTAACACTTGAAAATATTAATACACAAATTCTGAGACCGTTAAATAACTCCCAGACAGCAATATATTAAACACTGAATATACAAAGGTCTCTTGAGTACACTCAAACTGAACTGGGTAATTACTCTTAAGTATTATTAAAACGCATTTAAACTTACTGGGGTTCTTAACAGGAATGGATCGGAATCTGGTTCAAAATAATGATGATTGGAATAATACACTCTTTACAAAAATAAATATATTTTATATAAATTACAACACTTTGAAAGAATTTACAGAGTAACAAAATAATTTACTGGAAAAAATCGAATCTGAACAAAACTTAGATTGAGACAAAAATGTTACGATCTGAAATTATATAACATGACTTGAACTATGATATGTGAATAAACCTTAGCCTGAGAAAAGAAATAATGCAATGAAAATTATACAAAAGCTCAAAATATTTTAGAATAACACAATGTTCACGTTTGACACTTAATGAATAATACACAACCAGATCACGTTACAAAATCTATACTTCCTACAGGGCCATTTACAAAAAAATGTTATACAATGCCAACATTCACCGTAATATAATGAATTAAAAATTACCTTTTAGTCTTGAGTAATTTTCGACACACGATTTGCTTTGGGGCACAGAGTCACTTAGGAGAGGGCATACTAACGTACTGAAAACTTTGAAAAACGATACACTGGGTTACATGCGGTAATGAGAGAGGGAGAGGGGAAGGAGGCTATCTTCAGGCTACAGTTCTATTTCGATCTCTATCTCTATATGACTCTAACGCAACCTTGGGTCACCTTTATATAAAATCTAATTGCTTTCAGAAGGTTCCAAGATCGAGGTCTGGTAGCGTGGGGCTTTGCCTAAGGGCGTCAGAGTTTCCAACTAGATAAAAACATCAAAAGGCGAATCAGGCGGGTTTCAGGCAACTCTCAGATGCACACCAATGGAACCGTGAGAAACTCTCCCAGCTAGGCCCGCCCACCCTTTGTCCCCCACCCCCCCCCCCCCAAAAAAAAAAGATATCCTCTCACTAGGCCTTCATGACGTTTCTAAAGCACATGGTAGAGAATCTTTCAAAGTACAGGTTCTGAATACTCTCTCTCAAACATGACGCAATACATCAGAAATTATAAAAGAACATTACCTATGCCCTTGTTCATATCTCGCACGAATCCAACAACACTCTCAAATATCTTGTGTAAGACTTCGTACCAAACATACTTGAAATAAAAAGTTAATTCCTAAAAAATTACGTAAATTTACATATTTCAACTTGAATAATGAATATAATGAAATTCACGACAAGAGTCTTACGTACTTTACATAAAATATTTGTATCTATGCTTGAGGAGCTAATTTTACAAGCTGTCTAATTCATCTCTTCAATGAATATATGAAAACAATATAAAACATGAATAAAATCATTAGTTAACTACGGTATTTACTCTAAACTAGACTTGCTTCGTAAAAATATGTGTATAAAATTAAATACATATTTAATCTATATATATATATATATATATATATATATATATATATATATATATATATATATATATATATATATATATATATATATATATATATACATATATATATATACATATATATATATATATATATATATATATATATATATATATATATATATATATATATATATATATATACACACATACAGTATATATATATATATATATATATATATATATATATATATATATATATATATATATATATATATATATATAAATATATATATATATATATATATATATATATATATATATATATATTTATATATATATATATATATATATATATATATATATATATATATATATATATATATATATATATATAAAAGAACAAGAATTTTTTACTCTAACATGGAAATACATGTATACCTGTTACCAAAAACACTCTATTCGAGAACTTGTTTTTGAATGGTAATTCTTATGAAGAATGAGTTACTATATTTATCTAATCAAGTAACTTTGATTCTTTTCTTAGTTACTAAATTTATGCAGTTTGATATCTTTTAACCTTTTGTGAAGTAAAGGATAGAAAAGTAAATTTATGGCAAAAAAGTGCTGGAAGGCAATGGTCCCCCTTGTCTCCCTAATCGCAAGCCTACTAGTTACCCGCACCTAAATGTAAAGAAATGTTAACAAATAAGAGGTAGCCCGATTTTGTCAAATTAGATAGTTAATTAGCTCAGATGATGGGAAATGAGTGCACATAATATAGATGCAAACTACTCCGTTGAAAAACTTCATCTGAATGAAAGGTAATGAATTTTGTATAGGAGTAGGGATTACAGATCAAGTTATTGAAGTATAAGAAGGGGTATCAATTACAATAAGGAGCATAGATAAAGGGATAGATAAGGAGATAGATAACACTGATTTTCCAGAATACAGAGATGATTAACAGGAATATTAAATAAAAGTAGGCAGAGAATAGCCATTTCAGGCGATATATTAGGTAGAGCAATGTGTTGCAAACAGTAAATAAATAAAGATGACAGGGCCAAACTTTTTTATATATTGGTAATGAATTACAAAACTACCTATCAACCATGCCCCATGGTAGAAACAGTGAGAGTTTTAATGAAGAAGTCTCCTTATAATTCTTCCATGACATTATTCCAATTAAAGATGGATGCTATAGACTAGTGATAGATTATCAAAGTTGAAATAAAATGTCTATCCCAGTAATAAATGATGTTTCGGCTCAGCTATTGAGGAGCAGAGATACTTTGTTGATATTGGCGAGTGCCATAGACATAGAAATATAAACCATTGATGACTTTTAGCATTCAGAATATTTAGAATTTCGAGTGATGCCGATAGCCTCACATCAGCTTCCCTGACTTTTCTCAGATTAACATTGCAGATTAAGGAGACATAGAGAATGGATATGCATATTTAAAGGGTATTACTATGTTTAGGGAAGATAGCGACAGGCATTTATAAACATTAGAAATAGTCTTAGAAGCATAGGGAATAGCACGAATAAAGATTAAGATTAAGAAGTGTCATATCCCTAGATCAAATAGAACAGGTAAACCGTGCTGATAGATTACTCATGCAAAAAAAAAAAAAAAAAAAAAAAAAAAAAGATAATGGTTATTGTGGAACATCGTATTCCTCAGAAATGTGGAAGTTGTGATAAGATTATAAAAAATGATTGGATCTTACAGACTAATTATGATAGCATTTTGCTACCATAGTCAAACCTTTACCAGTGTTAACCAGGAAAGATGTAGTGAGCGAATGACAAATAGAATAAAAAGGCTTTTAGCAATTAAGAGAAAAATTGGTTATTGATCATACATTAATTTTTCCAGCTTTTTACCAAGGAGTTTTATTAGCATGTGATAGTCTCGAATACCTAAAAAATAAAATGTTTTATTACAGAAAGATAATAGCAATCTTATATGCTAAAAAACAACTGAGAAGGATACTTCAGTCATTTATTGGGCCTTGACAAGATTAGATATATTATGTTAGGGCATGGAGTAAAATTACTTACTGATAATAAAGCTATTTGTGATTTTTTTAAAAGAAAGGCTTTTATCAATAATTCAAAAATTAAATCATTGGTTCCTTAGTGTACTGGAGCTCGTCCAGAAGTTAGATACATTATTGGTAGGTTCAATACTTTAAGAGATGGATCATCTAGAAGACAGGAAGATATTAAGAGTACTACCAATATTTCTTTTTACAAGTTGTCAGGTAGGAATCTTAGATTTGGAAAGAATTAAGATAAAACAAGAGAAACAAGAAGTTATTATAAATGTTAAAGGGGATTTACTCTTGTATATGGTATTGGTTATCAGAATTGAATAACCCCTTCCAACATACCTAGAATAATGATACAGTAGTTTATAAGTTAAGAATATTCCTATCCTAGCATCTTCGCGTATTTATCTTCTTGTTCGATAGGATATAATCAGAGACTTCTTATTAAAATACATTTAATGCTTAAAGCTTACATTACAGCTCTACTGTCTGACTTGTGAGAATATGTAAACAAAACTCGTACACATACATAGAGAAAACAAAATTGAGTATCGCTCTCAAAAGGATCAAATCCTACTGCAATACAAAAGTAAGAAGAATCACATCCTAATTTTAGAACAATTAATGAATGATTAAATCCTTCATAACATGCGCTACTACACTTATGAACTATGTTAAAAGATGTTCTAGCAATGCCATACTGTGCAACATTACTTTTAATACCCGTAGCACATATAGTATTACAGTACAAAATACATAACAGTCTCCTCCCCCTTAACTTGACATTGTACAAAACTATAAATCTAATCTTGCAGGGGGCTTCCCTCTATTCATCCTATATGGAAGTAATCTAATTTCATTCTGTACTAGTACAGGAGTAGATTCTGAATCTACATCTGATGTCTGAGCATCTTGATTTATAATTGATTTAATTACTTCTGAAAATTTCTCATCCCTAACATTCACACGATCTAAAAGATTTTTATTTAACGAGTGTAATTGATCAACATGACATTTTACAATATTTTTACCAACTTGAACTTTCCTATCTCTTTTACAATTTCTCCTGGTAACCCACTTTTCTGGGGAATTGTATGGTCTTACAATGACATTAGAACAAAGAGAAAAATATCTTACTTTTGGGAGACTATCTAATTGCTTATACCCTTTTTCTTCTAAACCACTTTGCAAATCTGGATACAACAAATCTAACTTACACCTAATCCTCCTCAAAATCAACAAATTTGATGGTGTCACACCTGTTGTACTATGTGATATTGTTCTATAAGACAATGAAAACTTTGACACATTAAAAAATGTTATTTAAATTTGCCTTTCTACATATCATGTTATGCTTAAATGTTTGAACAAATATTTCAGCCTCTCCATTCGTGGACGGGTGATATGCAGCTAGAAATGTATGTTTAATACCATTTACTTTACAAAAATCTTTAAATTCGTGTGAGGTAAGCTATGGACCATTGTCAGTTACAATTCTTCCTGAAATTTCATGTGTAGAATTGTTCTGTTGCGTAGCACAATTCATACAATTTCTTAAAAATAATTCAATGTCTCTATCTACACCTGGCCACCAGACAAAAGTTCTTGCAATAGACTTTGACCTGACAATACATAGGTTATCAGCATGTATTTCAGACAAATCCTTATTCCTCAGTGACCTAGGAATAATTAATCTTGACCTTCTTATTATACAACCTTGTGGTATACTCAATTCAGTCCATATATATTTATAGACTTTATAATTTACTTCCTGTCCACATAAGTCTTACCTGTCATTAAGCTCTCTAAAACCTTATTAAGTATTGGGTCTTTCTTGGTATTATGTGCAATATCCTTGAATGTAATGGGTACACCATATACTGAAACTAGTAATATACTATCATCATACTCTCCTGGTGCTTTATCTACTGGAGATATAGATAAAGCATCTGCATTACCCACCTTTGTTGTAGGACAATATTTTGTATCGTAATGATATGCGGCTACCATAATTACCCAACGTTGTAGTCTTGCAGCTACCAACGTAGGTGTAAACTTGTTTTTGGACCCAATATTGTTAAAAGAGGTTTATGATCTGTAACAAGTGTGAACCTTTTCCTTCCATAAAGATACCTATGAAATTTCTTACCTCCATAAACTAATGCTAAACCTTCTTTTTCTATCTGAGAGTAATTCCTTTCTGCCTTGTTCATAACTCTAGAAGAGAAAGCAATAGGCTTTTCTGTTCCATCCGGCATTACATGACATGATACTGCGCCTAAACCTATGCTCGATGCATCACAAACTAATTTAACTGATAAATCCATTTGATAATTTACTAGAAAAGTGGGTGAAGCTATTTCCTGCTTGATTCTTTCAAAAGATTCCTGACAATCTTTTGTCCAATTCCACTTTACACCCTTATTCAGTAAATGATACAATGGATGTGCAATTGTGCATAAATTCTGAATGAAATTTCCATAAAAAGTTCCTAACCCTAAAAATGATTGTAATTCCTTAACATTTTCTGGTACCTTAATTTATATCACTGCATTAATTTTCTCCTTAGTCTTGTGATTACCTTTGACATTGATTACAGAACCCAAGTATTCCACCGTATCAACTTCTAGAATACATCTGCTCCTACTTACTCTAATATTGTGTTCCTTCAACTTCTTCAGAACTGCCCGTAATCTTTCTCTATGTTCTTTTTTGTCTTTACCAGAGACTAAAATATCATCTATGAAAATTAATACTCCTTGCATTCCTGAAAAAAATGTTATCCATAGTTTGTTGCCATATAGCTGGACTGCTTACTACTCCATAAGGCAATCTCTTTGGCCTCTACAAACATAAGGATGTATTTACTGTACATCTTTCTTGTGAATTTTCATCCATGGGATGCTGTTAAAATGCTTGTCTAAGATCTAACTTAGAAAATACATCACATCTTGACATAATTGCAAACATATCTTTTGGATTTGATAATGGATTTTGAGCTACCTGGAGCTGTGGATTCAACGTTATCTTGTAATCTCCACATAACCTAACCTAACCGTTTTCCTTCACAATAGGAACTAATGGTGTGGCCTAATCTGAGTATGTAACTTTTTACCAAGAACCTTCACTTTCTTACCTTTTGATTTTTGTTTCAATTGCACAATTTAATGCATATGGTACTGGTCTTGGAGCAAAAAATCTAGGAGTACTGTCCGATTTCAAAACTAAAACTGATTTTGCATTCTTTACTGTAACAACTTTATCTTCAAATACGTCTTGAAACTCTGATAGAATATTATCCACTGACATTCTTTTGTTCATCTTGTGTACCTGTAACCTTCAAAATACTAGACCAATCTAATTTTGCAAAATGTAACGAGCCCACACATAGTAAAGTTTGTCCTTTACCTTTAACTACCGTTAATGGCATTCTGTCAAACTTCTGCTCTTTATTCTGTACTTCTACGTTCGAAGCCCCTATTACCTGAATATCAAAACCATTATAACCATTCAAAACTCTTTTTGTGCTTTCTAATAACAAATTAGGAGTTTTTTTAGCTGTTTTCTCAGACACAATTGATACATCAGCTGCTGTGTCAACTTGCATTACAATTGGTTTACCATTTATGTTCACTTCTACCAATATGTGTTTCTTTGTAACTTTGTTGACGGAATTAATGTGAAACGCAAAATCAGTTTCTGACCTATCCTGATTATCATGAACTTTTTCCGCATTATTCTCTAGACCTATAGTATCAACTGCTGCATTGATTTTCTTTGCGTAGTGGTTACGGAATCTACAAACATTTGAAAAATGTCCCATCTTTCTACAACTCTGGCATGTTTGTCCTGTAGCAGGGCATTTCCTTGCTTCGTATGTAAGATGATCAGTTTTACCACACCTTTAGCATTTGGGTTTTTCCTGTTGCTTCTGCGTATAGATCTGATTCTGATATTTGTGAGTATTAGAGTTCGTCAATTTCCTATGAATAAGCTTTGACGTATTCTTTCTCTGATTCTTATTGTCTTTCAATTTTGAGCCTATCTTGCTAATTTTAGAAATTTCCATCTATTGCTAGTAGAATTACTAATATATTACTTTTACTATTTGATGTTTCTAGAGCTCTGCCTATAATAAATACCTTCTCTAGTGTTAAATCTTTATCTTGCAATAATTTTTTTCTTAGGTCTTGTGATGTTCAATGGGCAATAACTTGATCTACGATAACATTTTCTAAATCTAGAAATTCACATGAAACAACTAAATTCTTAAGTCTAGTCATATATGCATCTAAATTTTCATGGTCTTTCTGATATACCTGTGCTTTAAATTGATACCTTTCAAAATATTTATTGACCCGAGGGGCAAAATATGTGGTAAGAGCCTTAATCGCAGCTTCACTCGTATCACCGGTAGGTTGTAGTGTCTTATAGACTTCCCGAACCTCTCTACCGGCTGTGTGCAGTAATAACACCTTCTTATGGCCATCTTTCATGGTACCTAAAACTTCAATGCAAATCTTAAATTCTTCACACCACTGTTCCCATCGTGTTGCAACAGAATTGGGCTCAGCAACAATGCTAAACTTTTCTGGATGCTCGATGTCCAAGGGCCTTTCTACTTCTTACCTGTATTAGGTTAGGCAAATGAATTCTACAAAATTAACTAGCCACTCACTAACAAGGTGAATTCTAACTCAATTTCTATGTTAATTGCACCAACCAACTAAATGTAGTTTACACTTTATGTTTTTTTGTAAATTTTTCCCCATCATATAGTGAAATTTTACCACCCAATGCCTACTGGTAACAAATTTCAATCCTACCTTAATGATTTTACTCTATATAACATTTATGTAGGATGATTGCTTCTTTACTGACATTGAGCTTGAATGTATTGTAGCGTTCCTCTTGTTTACTGCATACAAGCTGCTTCTGCTTCTTCATGGGGGCTAATTCTACTTATCTCTCCTCTGTTGCCTTTTTCTGCATGGGTTCTGTTTCACCTCTTGCCGAATGTTGTATATGGTATTGGTTATCAAAATTGAGTAACCCCCTCCAACATACCTGGAATGACACAGTTATTCATTAGTTAAGAAGATTCCTATCCTAGCATCGTCACCAAATGTTGTATATGGTATTGGTTATCAAAACTGAATAACCCCTTCCAACATACCTGGAATAATGATACAGTAGCTTATTAGCTAAGAATATTCCTATCCCAGCATCTTTGCGGATTTGTCTTCTTATTGGACAGGATATAATCAGAGACTTCTTATTAAGATATGTTTCATGCTTAAAGCTTACATTACAGTTCTACTCGCTGACTTGTTGTGACTCTCGAGTGAGAATATGTAAACAAAACTCGTAAACATACACAGAGAAAACAGAATTGAGCATGGCTCTCTAAAAGATCGAATCCTAATGCAGCATAAAAGTAAAAAAAAATCACATCCTAACTTTAGGACAATTAATGAATCATTAAATCCTTCATAACATACACTTCTAAGCCTATGAACTGTGCCGAAACACGTTCTAACAATGCAATACTGTGCAGCCATTACTCCTAATACCCATAGTGCATAGAGTATTACAGTACAAAATACATAACACTTAGCCTTCTATCCACAAAAATTCTAGGTTAGAGTTTAAAGTTAATCAAAGAAATACATATAAACACTAGAAAGAAAATACTTGTCCAAGGCTGTATATTCCTACCATACTAACCAATGAAGTACTACCAATGTCCCACTCACAAGTTAGTGAGACATCCAGTAATAAAAGACTACGTGTAATAATGAATTACTTTTGGCCTAATAAAGATGGTAAAATATTGTGGATGAATACCCTAAGTATAAAGGTCGTACAAAGATCAGAATCCCTTTAGAAAGTAAAACTGCATTTTTAATCCATTTGAGTTGGTACAAACGGACCACGTAGGACTTTGTCCCAAAATTTGACAGATGATAAATACATACTGATGTTCATAGAAATTTCAGCCTAATAAAGATAGGACTTCTGAGTCAGTAGCAAAAGCATTGAAGGCCAGGGTACTCACT
Source organism: Palaemon carinicauda (assembly GCF_036898095.1). NCBI lineage: Eukaryota > Metazoa > Arthropoda > Malacostraca > Decapoda > Palaemonidae > Palaemon > Palaemon carinicauda. Next base: position 79,138,103 of record NC_090729.1, read on the forward strand.
AAATATTTGTGTTTCGAGATATTTTTCTCAGACAATACACCAGAATTTTCTAGTGATAAAATAAAGAATTATACAATATTTTTTCTTTTAAATAAGAAAGATGAGATAACCCCATTATGTGAAATACAAATAGAGCAGTTGAAAAGACAAATAGTAAGGGTTGTTGATATCCTTCGAACTATCATTAGACCAACCATATAACACTGATAATAAATTCTAGCATATGACAAATTTACATTGAATAACTCAGTAAATGAAACGTTAAGGGAAACCCCATATTTTTATCAAACAAATAAAAGAAAGACTACCAACCTTCTATGACAGTCACATAACTATTTAGCGTAACAAATAAATTAATATTATGATTGTATAAAGGGTATTATACTAGAAAAAATAATAAGTTCGAAAGCATTTATTGAAATAAATGTAATCTAAAGTACGAACTAAAATTGTCTCCAGATAATCAAGGGACCAAATAAGGTATCAAAAGATAAAAGAATATGATGCGAGAACACTTGATAAAGTTATGGGTACGATTGATAACACTGGTTTACAAGAAAAAAAAATGGTCTGAGGCAAGAATGGGGTAGGTGTTTTTGCTGATTTGGGTGTGCTAAATTCAAATTTATAAATAGTTTTGCTCTATCACCTCTAGTTTTCTGGCTTTTAAATAGTCTTATTTTAGTATAAACAGAGAATATATGTGCACATTTCAAGAGTTGCAGCAGCTTATAACAGATAAAACAGGATAGATAAAGAGCACTGATTGAATCAATATACTTGGATGACACAATTACACAATTCATAGTACCACAGACAGTCAAAAGTGTGTTTTCTTAGAAGATTTGGTGTATTTTGCCTCAGGGATGTCACGCAAGAGCATCCAGCAGAAGTCTCCCATCATGCCGGGGTTCTTTTTGCCTTGATAGTTGCTCTCCATGTTCGTAATGTCTTGGTGGAATATTTCTCCATGCTCATCACTCACTGCTCCAAGGTTTGGCGGGAAGAAGTTGAGGTGGGAATGGAGAAAATGATTCTTGAGTGACATTCGGCAACCCATATCCTCGTAAGACTTTAGCAACTTTTCAATACAGGCTTGGTAATCTGGTACGCGTGTGTTACCAAGGAAGCCATTGATTTGAATGCTTCCCATGCTCTCAGTTCTTTTAAGTTAAGAAGCTCCTCAAAATCAGTATCCTTCAGCACTTCTCGGATCTGAGGTCCGACAAAGATGCCCTATTTGAGCTTAGCGGACACAGTAGACAAGTGTTGGAGGGCCGCACCATTTTTGTCCAACACCTTCACAAAATTCTTCTTCAAACCAAGTTTGATGTGAAGAGAAGGAAGAAGCACCTTATTCATGTCCACCAGAGGATTCCCCATGACGCTGTGTTTGCCAGGAACAAAAGTGATTCTAGACCCCCAGTCTTTCTGCTTGTAATGCTGGGATACAGCTCGACTATCCCAGAGACAGAGAAAACAACAGTACTTTGTGAAGCCCGCTTGCATACCCATAAGAAGACCAATGACCTTGAGGTCCCCACACATACTCCATTGGTACTCGCTGTACTTAATAGCTTCTAAAAGAAGCTCCATATTGTCATAGGACTCCTTTAGATGGACAGAGTGTGCAATGGGAATGCTGGGATATTTATTCCCGTTGTGCAGAAGCACAGCCTTGAGACTTCACTTGGAAGAGTCTATGAAAAGACGCCAGTCTGAAGGATTATGTGGCAAACCAAGGGACCTGAACAAGCCAGGTATGTTTGTGCAGTAGCACAACTTGTTTTCCGTGCCGAAAAAGGAAGCAAGGTCTTTGTTCCGATTCCTGAAACTGGTGATCCTTACATCATCCTGGACTAGGTTCCACTGTTTAAGCCGAGAAGCCAAGAGCTCTGACTGCTGTTTTGACAGATACAAATCACGAGCAAGATCATTCAGGTCTTCTTGCGTGATCCAGTGTGGCTCGTTGCCACTTGTTCCTGAATATGTAGACTCAATATCTTCCAAAGATATTAACTCGGCAGAATCCTCCCTTGAAGGCATTTCTTCATTTGATGAGGAAAGAAGATCTTTATTTACTGGAGGTGTGGGTACAGGAAGATCATCTGAATGGGGAACGGGTCTCATAGCAGATGGAAGGTTGGGATATTTTATGTTTTTCCTAGAAAATGCATTGAAACCAGTTACATTGGTTAAACAAAAATAACAATCATCTGCATGGCTTCGTGGCTCTCTCCAAACCATAGGGACTGCAAAGTTGAAAGCCGCTTTCTTGCCATTAAACCATACAGTTAGTCCATTGTAGCAGGGTTTACAACAAATGTGTGGAGCCCAAGACTTGTCCTGATCACCAATTCTACAGTCAAAATAGTGAAAGTAGGTGGTTCTGAGGTGGGAAGTGATGGTTCGACGCTGTGCAACTGTTGTGAAGTCCCCACACACGTAGCACAAAGAATTGGCCTTGGTGAGGCACCCTCGATGTTTTGACGTGCTTGAAGCCATTGGAGAATCTGAAAATATAACAAAGTAAAACTAAATCAAATGCAAGGCAATAATATGTGCATTGGAAAATGTAATACTAATATTTAGCTACCCAAAAGATGTGTAACACGATAGTTGAGGGACACCAACCTCCTGCGCCACCTGCGAGACAACCTCTTCCAATGACTGCCAGAGCCCTACTGAGTATGGATTGAGACCTGCTGCCCTAACTGCCAAAATCCGTCTTGATATATAATTATATATATAATGTAATGCAATCACTTGCATTTAGTGCATAATAACTAACAAATAAGCTATAAGTCTCACAATATTAGAATTAACCCGGAATGCATATACGCCTTTATGTACCGTATATGCACAAAATGCACACTATGCATATCTAAAAAAAAAAAACTAGAGCTGATGAGTAAAAACAGATTTCATATTTGAATTCAGCACCCCCAAATTAGGTTAAAACAGGCATTTTTGTGCTTGCCTCAATTTCTTTGTAAACCAGTGTAATTAATGTAAAGCAAGCTCATAGAGGATTAACCTATACAAGTGTACTGAATGATTTACAATATTGATAAAAAAGATGAGGCCAGTAGAGCTAAATGGTGTAACAAAGGTTAACACTATTTCAATTCTAAATGATGGACTGGATAAAATAGTAACTTGTCAAAAAAGAAATAGGTCTACTGGATTAATCAAGTCAAAATAAATGTAACGAATTATAAAGAAAAGGAAATTTTAAAACAATTTATAATTTGAATGTGGAATAGATGAATTATTTTAATGAGGTTAACAGGAATAAATATAAAGAAAGGGAAAATAATAAACAAATCTATAATGTAAACGTAAAATAGATGAGTTATGTTAATAAAGTTCATACTATAAATATGAAGAAAGAGAAAATAATAAAACAATTGAGAAAGGCCAATATTGTCATTTCGTGGTGTTGGACTTGTACTCTTCTATGAAGTCAATTTTATCATTTGCAACTCCAAACTTTCTTTGAGCCGCTAGGACGAGAAAATAATGAGCTCAAGTATTTTCGTTATCCAAGAGGAAGCAAAGACGGTATTCTGTTTAACATGCTAGGATAGCATTGGAGATGGTAAAGGGACCTGGAGAGATTTTAATTCCGGAACAAGAGGATACCAATTGCTCCTAGGCCACTTAAGAGCCACTATAGCTGTTGTTTCCATGGAAGTCCTTAGTTTGTTCGGGACTTTCATTAAGAGGTTGAATGGTGGAAAAAGCTAGATGAGAGATCACTGATTCCAATTCAGAGACATCGCATCCGTTCCTGTCACTTCCGGATCTAAGTTTGGTACTGCACACCGGGGAAGCATCTTGTCGAAGCTTGTTGCAAAGAGATCGATTGGCAGTTCGAGACTTGCTCTAAAATGAATCAGAATGATTTTGCATCCAGAGACCACTTTCTTTCCAGAGGCTTAGATCTTGATAGGGTGTCCACCGTCACACTGTGAACCCTTTTGTGGTGAACTGCTGCAGAGAGATACCAATTCCTTTGCTTTGCTAAAGTGAGGACAGCTAAAATTGCATGGTTGAGCTGAGGAGACCTGGAGTCTTATTTGTTGACACAGTGGACTATCATCCTGTTGTCGATGACTAATTTGATGTTTGATTTCGTCTTTGGGTTCAGTCTCTTTAGAGCCAGAAACACTCTCATAGCTACCAGAATATTGATATGAAATTTCATAATTGTAATTGACCACCGACCCTGTACTTTCTTGGAAGGGGAGTGCTTTCCCCCCCACCCCCATCCTTATTCCTGACCGTCTGTATGAATTCTCATGGAAGGAGGAGGACACTGCAGAGTAACATGTGTTGAGCTGCTGTCACGGCAGCGAACTTCACTGGACCCAAGACTCTTTCCTGTTGCTGCCTGGTGAGTACTCTTGAGTGAAGTAGGCCCCTGACAGAGTTTGCGATTTCCTTTCTCTTGGTTGTGGTAGAGGAAGGGTGTGTGAGTGTAGATTGCAGTGAAGTCCTAACCATTGGAATTTCTGAGCCAGAGGCAGCCTTGACTTCTCAAGGTGTATTTGAAAGCCCAGGGACTGTAGGAATTTCATGATTTCTTGAGCTGTCAGAAGACATTCTGACTACGTTGCAGCCCAGACTAGCTAGTTATCCAGGTACACCATCACCTGAAGGACTCTGTTCCATAATTGTTGGACGATGGCCTTGACTAGCTTCGTGAAAATCCTTGGATCTCTACTGAGCTTGAAGTGACATAGCTCTGAGGATGTAGAGCTTTTTTGGCTCGAGCCATGTCGTCCTGATGGAAGTTCCTCAGTGGTAACTTCTACTTGGGATATTTCTGCGAGTGATATACCAGAGAATTTCTACCATCGAGGTATCATAGAGTTCTAACTTCCGGAGTGTTCATCACGAGAGATATCGTGTATAGATCGGGGACGTTTTAATAACAAACCATGGTTATCCATCCCCGAATAGAGCTAACCATGTTTTGAAGGATAAGGGAGAGGGTAGAATACCTATGCGAGAGAGCCGTTGCAACTCACAATCTCAATGTGCTACAACTAATGCGTTTCCTATTGATCCATACCTTTCCACAGACTGCTTACTTTTTGATTGATTTAGCAATCATGAAAGCTTCAGCTTCTTCCTCATTGACTAAATTGAGTACCGTTTTCTTGTGTTGGAGAATTTTGCATCTCCACCCTGTTTATTTTGTCCTTTGCAGTTGGTCGATTGGGTCCTGCCTGGGATCATGACATCCATTAAGGGGACCGTCTACTATGGTGTTTGACATAACAACTTTAAAAAATCGAAAATAGTTTTATTGTCCCTATGTATACAGAAACACATAGTACATGCTCACCAAAAGTCTGAGCCCAATATTTCTAATGAAGATAAAGCTGTCTTCAAATTGTGACGTCATCCTTACTGTGCCCTCTGCATGACAAAGTTCGACAGAATCATCTATGTATGTTTCGTTTTGCAGATATATAGCGATTTTTTTCACTTACATTCCAAAATCTCGTATGTCTAGCAGAGATGGAAGGCATTGGTAGAGGGTAGGCTCACGCAAACTACGATCTACGAGAAGACCAGCCAGAGTTTCCAAAGACGTATAGAGGTTACATTGTATGCGTTTGTTTACTTGCAGTTCGTATGTACATAGTGTTTTCACAACGTCCTTGTGAACTTTATAGCAAGGCTAATAGTACCTAAGGTCAAAGAAAGAAAAAAGTAAGCAGAGTGCAACAAAAAAGAACCAAGAAGAGAGGGAAACATAAAAAAAGAATAGAAAGCTGGAACATTCTAACTAAAACTCGGGCAACAATGAGAGGCCACTGGTAACTCATGACACCCTCACACCAAGAGTATTAGTAAACTTTGTGTTTAAATACTTCTTTTACAAAGCCTTCATGTAGGAATAAACAATTAAAGTACAAAGTAAGGTTATCATAATATTGTTATCTTTATTTTTTAAGAAAAAAGCAAAGCTTTATAGCAAATCTTTTTTTAGCTCATAACTCAAAAAAACATACTTATTCACTTTTCTCACGTAATCATTATTAAATTTTAAAGAGAAAGATATCATTGAAAAAAGGATAGGAAATCACACAATTTTTTATTGCAGAATTTTGATTTTCATTTTACTCTTTTTTTCATGACTATTTTACATCTAGACGAAGAAAATTAAGAAAAAAATAATTGAAAAAATGAAAATCGAAAATATGTCACTCAGAATTATGTGATTTATAAAGAAATTTTAATGGTATGATGTTCAATACAATTGGCGTCATAGTAAAGGGACGGGCGGCTATTCCTGAATTTTTTTTTATTGATTCAAAATACACTATTTCTTTGTTTTAGACATATATAATACCTTCATCATATAAAAGTTTCAAGTCATCTGATCAAAAAACTTTTTTATATATTAGCAAAAATCATAATTTAAAAAAATATTTTATGCACATTTTTCTCCACTAATATGACACCAGTTTTATTGAAATTCATATCATCAAAACTTCTTTATAAACCGATTAATTTTGTGTGTCAAATTTTTTATTTCTTTTATTCCAATTAATTTTTTCTTAATTTTCTTCGGCTAGATGTAATGAAATTATGGAAAAAGATAAAAAGGAAAATAAAAATTCTTTCACAAAAAAATGTGGGATTTTTCTTTTTCTTTTATATGATATCTTTCTGTCTAAAATTGAACTATGAATAACCAAGAAAAATGTACCGAAGTGGGAATAAGAATGTTTTTGAGTTGTGAGCTCCAAAAGATTTGCTATAAATTTTCGCCTTTTCTTAGAAAAATCAAAATAACATTATTATGATAACCTTGCTTTCTACTTTTATTGTTTATTCATACATGAAGACTCCCCAAACGATGTATTTACACCCTAAGTTTACTAATACACTTGGTGTGAGAGTGTTATGAGTTACCAGTGGCCTCTCATTGTTCCCAGAGTTTTAGTTAGAATGTTTCAACTTTGTACTCTTTTCTTTGTACTCTTCTTGGTTCTCTTTTGTTGCAGTCTTATCACCATTTGTTCTTTTGTTGACCTTAGGTAACATTGGCCTTGCTATAAAGTTCACGCGGACGTTGTAAAACACAATGTACATACAAACTGCTAGTAAATGACCACACATGCATCATAACTTCTATACGTCTTTGGAAACTAGTCTTCTCATAGATCGTAGTTTTCGTTCGCCTATCCTCTACCAATGCCTTTCATCTCTGCCAGACGTAAGAGATTTCGAAACATAAGTGAAAAAATCGCTATAAATAATATGAAAATAGTTATGTAAAGACGATTCTGTCAAACTCAGTCATGCAGACGATGCAGAAAGGATGATGTCATCATTGAAAGACCACTTTATCTTCATTATTTGTAGAAATAATTGGCTGTAACCCCTGGAGAGCACTTATGAGATGTTTCTGCATACATAGAAACAATAAACGAATTTTGACATAGGAAAAATCTATTTTTGGGTGAGATAGCCATGTCGTCTTGATGAAAGTTCCTTATTGGCAGCTTCTACTTGGGGTATTTCTGCGAGTGATATACCAGAAAAATTTACCTTAGAAGTATTAACAATGTTCTAACCTCCGGAGTGAATATCCTGAGAGATATTGTGAATAAAACAGGGACGTGTTAATAATAAGACATGGTTATCTTTCCTCGAATAGGGTTAACCTTGTCTCGATGGAAAGGAGATGGTAGGATCCATGGGCAGGAGAGCCGTAACAACTCCCTATCTCAATGTGCTACAAGAGTGGTTCTTAACCTTTTTCAGTGTTCGCACCCTTTTCAAATCAGTAGTCAGTTCTCGCACATCCCTGGATTCTGAATATATGAAAAAGCTAAAAATACAAATTTGATGTAATAATAAAACCTTTTTCTATTCAATATTCATTCATACAGCTTAAAGTCCTTTCATGAGAAAAAATGTTGGATATGTATCAATAAGAATATATATATTTTTTATTTGGCTCAAAATTACATTATATTTTGCCTGTACTGCACTGTAAAACTAGTGACTTCGTTGTTGCTGTTTTTTCTCCATAATGGCATCAAATCTTGGTGTCTTAGTACTGAGTGCTACTTGCATGTCATGTTCAGAATTCAGCCGATTTCTGTTTTTCATTTTGATGAGAAGTAGACAAGAAAATCCTTGTTCACACAAGTAAGTAGTTGCAAAAGGTACCAGCACATCGAGTGCTTTCGTTGCTAGTGCAGGGTATGCTTCCAGCTGAGAAGCCCAGAAGTGGTCCAGCTGACTATTGGTGAACTCCATTTGGATTCCACGATTGTGTCTCATGTCGATAAGATCTTCCTTGATGCTGCCATCATCATCAACATCTTCCAAATTCTGCATGAAAGGGTTAAATATCCAGTTATTACAGGCTTGTAACTCTCCACGTGAGAAGTAACCATCAAAGGAAGTACAAAGCATCTGCATATGTTAAAAATTTTGCAACAAAGTTTGGAGGCAGGGTAGAATTTTCTGTGACTGTCTCTTCCAGGAAGGGGAAATTGACCAAATTCCCCGTCTTCACACACTTTATCTACAAGACTAGTTTTTCCTTGAATGCAGCCAATTTCGCGCTTGCAGTCACAATGTTAAGTCTCCTTCCCTGCCGAGAGAGATTGAGTTCATTGAGTACTGAAAACACACCAGCTAAGTAAGCAAGCATCTGAACAAAACTAGGGTCATAGAAATGTATGGCCAGTTCTTGTACCCGTTCATGGAGGAAATGGTGAATTTCTCCTCTCAGTTCAAACACATGAGATAGCACACGACCATGTGACAGGAAGCGTGTTAGTTGTAGCAGCTACAACAAACACGCATCCTGTTTAGCCATTCCAGAAGCAGCCATCGCATGACGCAAGGTCCTGCTCTGAGAAATGGGAAGAGATGGAAAAATAACGGGCGGGCCATCAGGACGACACGGCTATCTCACCCGAAAATAGATTTTTCCTATGTCAAAATATGTTTTTTGGGCTCGATCCATGTCATCCTGATGGGAGTGTACCAGAGAATTATCATTCTCAGTTGTGGCCAGAAGAGTTTTAACCCTGTAACTCCATAGATATAAGCATACATCCCACAGGATTGGTAACCATGGTACCGAACGATGAGAGTAAGTGAGAAGTTTGTACAAAAGTAGGAACAAAGTAAATCAATAGCACAGTCCCACTTACTGTGAACAAGAACTTTGTCTCCACAAATGAAATGACAGAGGTCTATAAAAGGAAGGTTAAAAAAATTTGATATACTATCTTTATTTCATGCTGATAACGGGTCCAAAGAATTTAAATGCAAAACAGAAATAGTAGTGTTTTAAAATTTCTGAAAGTACATACGTGTAGTAATAATAATAAAACAAGATATACACTACACTATATGCATGTACAGAAAACCGGAGTTTTCAGACCCAAAATCTTATAACAGAGTTGAAAACAGTAATACTCGTGACATAAAAGGAAAATATAAACTGTGACTCGTTATGATATTGAAAAAAACATATGGAACAAAGAATCATAGTTCCTTTGCACAACGTAGACTGAGAAATCTCAATTAAACAGTCATAAGAGTCCATGCACAACACTTAAGAAGCTGGTTTAATCACACTACCAGCAGCCACCACGAAGTGTTTAATCACTTCCAACTGATGTAGGTAATGTTTGAAGAACACTCTTAAGGATTTCCAGCGTGCATAAGCCTGTAAGCCTGCAAAGGACGTAGATTGGAAACAATTAAGGAAGGGGTAGCTTTTTTAGGGTCACGACCCGAGGGAATACTTCCCGGGTCAGCCCTTCTGATGTAGTAGGTGAGTTTGGATTAGCTGTTTCAAAGAAAGATTAGATCCTGTCGACTCCCCTTTAAAAAGTTGACAGCCTTTAAAGGCCCAACTCTTGGATAGGTAGGCTTTATGGCACCACATGGACACAGAGAAGGGTCCTCCTGTAGTGGAACAATCTTCCAGGGCCCTCAGCAATTTATGGGAAGTTCGTTTTTTGCCAAAAATGCAGGATCTGGATAAAGGTTTACCTCCCTTGAATCCGAGAATTCAATGTAGACATCATCCCTGGAAAGGGCCACAATCTCACTGACTCTAGTCCCTGAAGCCATAACAAGCAAAAAGATAGACTTTTGAGTAAGAGCCCTCAGAGAGGCAGAGGCGTTATCTATCGATGAGGCAAAGTACAGGACTTCATCCAACGACCACAAAATAGCCTTGGGAGGAGCATTATGTTTCAGTTTAGCACAAGCCTTCGGGATCTTATTGAACAGCTCGCTATTGAGTTCCATATCAAAAGCACATGCGATTGGTCGAGTTAGTGCCGACTTACAGGAAGCAATAATTGTAGAGGCTAAACCTTGATAATGTAGTGAAATAAAGAGAGAAATACAGAAGTCCATAGAAATAGAAAGGGCTGATGACTTTTCAAGAACGCAACCTATTTTTTTCAGGAAGACAAACATTGTTGTTTTGTGGTGTTGGACTTGTACTCTTCTATGAACTCCATTCTTTTCCTTGCAAGAGGACAGTCGTTTGTTGAACAACCTTGGACAGCCTTGGAGATGGTGAAGGGATATAGAGGGGTTTGAGCTCAAGAACAAGAGGGTGCCAATCACTCTTAGGCCACTTGGGAGCCACCAGAGCTGCTGTTCCCCCTAAAAGATCATAGTTTGTTCAGTACATTCAGTAAGAGGTTGAATGGAGGGAATAGGTAGATGTGATACCACTGGTTCCAATCCAGAGACATTGCATCCATTCCTGTTGCTTGCTCTAAACCGAAACAAAATGATTTTGCGTCCAGAGATCATTCTGTTTTATGAGGCTTGGATCTCAACAGGGCATCCGGCATCACATTGCGAACCCCTTCGATATGAACTGCTGAGAGATGCCATTTCCTCCTTCTAGCTAAAGAGAGAATAGCTAGGATTACATGGTTGATCTGAGGAGATCATGAGCCCTGTCTTTTGACAGTGTACTATTGTGGTGTTGTTGATGACCAATCTGATGTGTGATTTCCTCTTTGGGCATAGTTTCCTCAGAGCCAGAAATACTTCCACATTTTCTAGAACATTGATGTGAAACATCCGGAATGTGACCGACCACTGACCTTGCATTTTCCTGGAAGAGGAGTGTCCCCCTCCCCCCAACCTTGTTCCGAGGCATCTGCGTGAATAGTCACGGAAGGAGGAGGGTATTGTAGAGGGACGTGGCTTGATAGACTTTTGGCGGTGGATCATGGCTTTCGCTGCTTTCGCAGTACAACTGGGGTTTTGTGGCAAAGATCTCTCTGAGCATTGGATACTTTTCTTCTCAAGACTCTGTTGGCATCTTTGAGTTTTGCTTTCAGGATTGGGTCTGTCATGGAAGCAAACTGTAACGACCGCAAGAGTCTTTCTTATTGCCATCTGATTACTACTTTTGAACAAAGTAGACGCCTGATCGAGATTGCAATTTCCTTTCTCATGCCTTGTGGTTGAGAGAGGGTGTGTGACTCTAGATTCCAGTGAAGTCCTAGCCATTGAAATTTCTGAGCTGGAGATAGCCTGGACTTCTCGAAGTTGATTTGGAAGCCCAGAGAATGTAGGAGGTACATGGCCTCTTTGGCTGTTTGAAGACAATCTAACTTCGTTGCAGCCCAGACTAACCAATCGTCCAGGTACACCATCACCTGAAGGCCTCTTTTCCGAAGTTGTTGGCCAATGGCCTCAACTAGTTTCGTGAAAATCCTTGAAACTATACTGAGCCGGAAGGGCATAATTTTGAATACGTAGGCCTTTCTTGCCAGTCTGAAACCAAGGTAGGGTGATAAACGCAGCCCCATCGTAAAAGGCTAATAGGCATCTGTAAGAGATATGGAGACGGTATAGGCCCCCTGGAGTAGTAGGGTCTGTATTTGCGAGATAGTCAGCATCTGGAACTTGTTGTTCAGAATGAAGTTAATTAGTTGGGAGAAGTCCAGAATAGTTTGAAGAGTGTTTGAATCTTTCTTGGGCACGCAGAATAGCTGCCCTTGTAAGTTTTTGGATTCTGTGCAGCTGATGACTCCCTTCCAGAGAAAATCCTTAACGTAATCCTCCAAAAAGGGGGTTGTGGGTTGAAAGAACCTCTTGAACTTGGATAGTTTCTGTCTCCAGTTCGAGCCTAGCCTTTTTGAGACTATGCTGTGATCCCAGGATCGAACTCCCATGATCCCTGAAAAGGTGAAGACGTCCCCCTACCGGAAACTCCTCATTGTTGTTGTGAAGGACCTGCAACTTTAGTCGTCTTGACTCTACATCATTGGCCTCTAGTTTGACTGTCTCTTCCAGGCCTCCCCTTCTTACCGGAGCCCTTCTTATGAGCTTTGGCAGGGTGGAACGCGGTGAGAGCTCTCTCGTTCACCGTTTTGAAGGCTGGAGACTTTGAAATGTACTGCTGGGGAACCGTGTGCACAATCTGAGGAGCGGCGGTAACTGAAGTTATCGTGGCAGGAAAGGATTTCCTTCCCTCGAAGTAACATCTGGGCCTGTTGCCCTTGGGTTAAGGTTTTTCACTGGGGGTAAACTTTTGTTTAGAGGATATACACCACTTGTCGATAAGGCTCTTATTCTCCTGAGCCACTTTGTCCATGACTTCTTTAACCGATTTCTCTGAGAAGAGATCCTTCCCCCAAATATTAGAGCTGATCAGTTTTCTAGGTTCATGTCTGATCGTAGCAGTGGCTAGGACGTGTTCTATACATGCCCTTCTGGCTGGGAAACATGATTAGGTCAGTCTTTGCCAAGACAGGGAAGAGATCTGATTTGGATTAGTTCCCAATAAGCATCTCCAGATAAGATTGGAAGGATAAAGAGGCAGCAAGTCTCTCATTAGCATCAAGTTCTCCCTTCAATAGAGATTCGGGAATCATAGGTAGTTTCTCATTAAACTGTTTGCCTCCGATGTCTTTATCCAGTTTTCCAACAGTGAAGGTATGTACGTCCTCCCAGATGTCCGAATCATAAGGAAAAGCCAGAAAGACAGATTTAAATTCCTGTAGCACTGGGAATGGCCAGTTCTCCCTTACTGCTTTCATCACGGCCTCTAAGCTTTTGGAGGCAAAAGGGAAGACAGTATCCATGGGGGCCACAAAAGTGGCCTGTTTCCTGCAAAGGCAGGAAGTTGGGTATTGGTTAAATCAGCCATCTTTAACTCCTTAACCAAAATAGATTGAGCCTTGCCATGATCCAGAACGATTGTTTCCTTAGGGATCGTTTCATCCCCAACAGACGCTTCTGAGTTAAGTCTTACGTAGCAGTAAGGATAGCTATCAATCGATGGAAAGAATTCCAGTCTGAGACTGGCTTAGAACCCCAACCATTCCCAATATGAAGGAGCCCTTCGGTTAAGGCTATATGCTCAGCATAGCGCGAAGGGTTCTTAATTGTGCATTCTGGTAGGCTTGAAGCTCGGGGAGCCTAAGAAACAGGGGCCTGTTGCAAAGCTTCTATCCTCGCTGTTAGGTCTGTTTGAGAACATTCATATTTGGCGGTTAGGTTCTCCATGGAAGCTTTCATGGACACCATTAGTGCCAAGTTACTGGGAGCGAAGGTTTGTCTAACATCAGAACTGGGGTGGAGGTGGAAGTTGTGGCTTGGGTAGAAAGAAAAGAGGCACTGGGAGCGGCACTCACCTGATGTACATCCAATGACTCTTTTGAGGCTTCTGTGGTCAGCAGGATCCTCTCCCTCTCTGAAGACACAGAAGAAGTAAGAGATATGTTGTCGGCGTCCAGGTTCATCATCCGCATGATCTGCTGGTACCGGTGGGAGTTGGACCGTTGGTAACTGGTGACCAGATACAGAGGACTCCTTAGTCTTGAGAAAAAAAGAGCCTTCAGTTCCCAAGAAGGAAGATAAGGGGCACCTGGTTTAGAGCTTTTCTGGAAGCTTCTAACCCAGTGTCGGAGCGTCCACTGACGTCAATCTCAAACGTCCCATGAGACATCAGTGGCATAGAAGCCGGTTTGATGAAGATCCGTGCAAACCTGGTAGATGATAGGGTCCCAGATTGCAACGGATCCCTTGGTAACATGTCAGTCAGCGTGTTTCCGGAAGGTCTTGTGGCCACAGGGTAACTTGACCCGCCAGGTACAGCTGAGCGTTGAACACTCCATGTCATCAGCGATCTGTAAAGATAAGACATTCAATGAGCATAAAACCTGAAAGATCATATCTTCTTAAAATTAGTTAAACTTAATGCATCTTAACCTAAATAAGCCGACCACTGAAGAATTGCTAAATCTAAAATATACTTAGAATACATGCCAAACTGCTCAGAAATCTGTAGTGATTTATGAAGCAAAACATAATGACAGTGTGGTAGGAATATGGAGGAAAGGATCAAATCAAAGGAACTCCAGAACCTCCAGAGTAGGTCTATTAGAACAGTCTAAGAAGGCAAGTTCCCTCATCATACTGCCTAGATTAGCAACAGCTGCCCCAGAGGCATTAGCAGCTGGCAGGGGCTACTATTTCTAGTAACAGAAAAGACTGACCTATCAATACTCAAGTATGTCGACACAAAGCGGCTGGTGCATTGTTAGGTCAACAGAGGGAGACTGAAAAATCCCACAGGGAAGGGTCCACACTCAGGGGAAATACTGGAATAAAATGCAGTTAGTAAGTGAACCTGCCAAAACCAGATCATTATCACTAACTTATGAAAAGTAGCGGTGTAACCCATCAGATAATGAGAACCATACAAGATGGCCAGGACACTAAGAATTATAAATTCAAAGGATGTCCTGACAACCAGGCAGGATCTAATCAACCAACTCTAGAGGATAATGTTCCCCAGATGTGGGATAGGAAAGAGCAGATGAAAAGTCTAAGGCTGCAGTTAAGGTGGCAGAGGGAGTGACTCATAGTCAACACACAGCCAGTGCTAGAAGAACTCAAGCTGACAAGACAGGAAGCAGAGACAGGAGGCGGCACCTCTGTCTAGATAGGCTAACCCGGCAAGGGATTCAATACTCCATAGCCAGAGGGATATCTTAAGCTGCCAAGACAGGAATCAGAGACAGAATGTGGCACCTCTGCCAAGATAGGCTAACAGGGAAAGGGAGTCAAAACTCCATAGCAAGAGGGATATAGCACAAGAAGAGGGGCTGCAGACAGAACAAGCACTGCCAAGGCGGCAGAAGAGGCCCTTAAGGGGTACCAGCTCCATGATTAGATTGGGTTAGGTCATAAGGAGAATTGTGTGGGCAAGCCTAACCTACCTAGCATGTGAGGGAAAGCTCAAAAGCTATAGTGAGATGACTAGGCTATTGTATTTTGTTATCAACACAGGTTAGTGCTTGATTACTGCCCTCAAAAATACCTGGAATAATAATATTTGTTAGTTTGTTGAGAATGTTCCTATCCAAGCATCATCACCGACTTGTCTTCTGGATGGATGGGATATAATCAGAGACTTCTTATTAAAATACGTTTTGTTTCTCTCAGGCTTACATCTATGATCTTCTCCAACAACTTCTAACCCTCGAGTGGGAATATGTAAACGAAATTTGTACACAACAATATAAAAATAACAAATAAGCATCAGCCTATAAAAGATTGGATGATACTGCAATATAAAATTAAGAAGAATCACATCCTAACTTTAGGACAATTAATTAATGATTAAATACTTCATAATATACGCTACAGAACTTATACTCAATGTCTTAACATGTTCCATCAATGCAATATTGTGCAACATTACTTGTAATACCCATACCACATATAGTATTACAGTACAAAATACATAACAGTATCCTCCCCCTTAACTTGACATAGTACAAAACTTTACAAATTTAATCTCTCAAGGGGTTTCCCTCTGTTCATCCTTTAGGGAAGTACTCTAACTTCATCCTGTACTGGTATATGAATAGATTGTGATGTTTGAGCATCTTGGTTAATATTTGATTTAACTGCTGCTGAACATTTTTCATCTCTAACATTCACATGATCTACAGGATTTTTATTTAACGACTGTAATTGATCAATATGACGTTTAACAATATTTTCAACAACTTGAACATCATAATGTAAATTTCTTATCTCTTACAATTTCTCCAAGTACCTACTTTTCTGGAGTATTGTATGATCTTACCATGAAATTAGAATAAGGGGAAAATTATCTTACTTTTTGGAGACTTTCTAATGGCTTATACCCCTTTCTTCTAAATCCCTTTGCAAACCTGGATACAACAAATATAACTCACATCTAATCCTCCTCCCCATCAACAAATTTGATGGTGTCACCTCTGTTATATCATGCAGTGTTGTTCTATAAGAAAATAAAAACTTTGACACATTAAAAAATATGTTATTTGTATCTGCCTTTCTGCATTTCATGTTATGCTTAAATGTTTGAACAAATCTTTCAGCCTCTCCATTCGTGGAAGGGTGATATGTTGCTAAAAATGTATGTTTAATACTAATTACTTCACAAAATTCTTTAAATTCCTATGAGGTAAACTGTGGACCATTATCAGTTACAATTCTTTCTGGAATTCCATGTGTGGAAAAAAATAATTAATTTTTTGACTGTTGAGTAAGATGTTGCTGGAATCATTGGAATTACCTCAGGCCACTTACTGTAAGCACCTATAACCATCAAAAACAAATAATCTAAGAATGGACCTACAAAACAGATTTTGAAGCATAGCAAAAAATCTATTTTTGGGTGAGATGGCCATGTTGTCCTGATGGAAGGTTCCTTTAAGCAGCTTTCTAAGGGACATTTAGCTACAGTGATACTCCCAGAGAATTGACTATAGGTCTCCAGAATTCTAACTACTGGCGCAAGTATCCTTAAAAATTTCTTAAGGATATCATATAATATCAGGGGACGTATTTCTTGATACGACACATGGCAATCTTCACGCCGAATAGGAAATTTCCTGTTCAAACCGACACAAATCGGTTACCAGTTAACGGTGAGAAAAACATACATGTTATTTCAGGTTCTTTTTAGTGCGAGGGGAGAGCGAAGATACAAGCATAATATATACACAAAATGAAATGTCGTTACTGTGTATGATCGTGTGACACACGCTTGGTACACTATACTGTCTTTCGAGATCCCAAATCTCTCCTTGACTGTTAAGGAAAGAAAATCATGAGATGAAGGTGTTGGGTTCTCTGTGATGAAGCGAAGACAGTCGACTTCTGAACCAATTGGTATAGAGCTATGTTTGGTAGAGGAAACAGCCTCAACTTCAGTTCTATCACCAGAGGGAACCAATTGCTCTTGGGCCACTTTGGGGCCACTACTGCTGCAGTTCCCTTGAAGGATCTCAGCTTATTGAGGACCTTCAGCAGGAGATTTGTTGGTGAGAACAGGTAGATGTGAATCCATCTATTCCAATCGAGGGACAAGGCATCCGTCGCCTCTACCCGAGGGTCCTCTTATGGGGCTACGTATCTAGGTAGTTTCTTGTTGTCGCTCGTTGCGAAGAGGTCGATCTGCAATTCTGGGACTTTTTCCAAGATGAAGGAGAATGAGTCTGCGTCTAGGGACCATTCTGACTTTATCGGCTTTAGCCTGGATAGAGCATCTGCCGTCACATTGCGGAACCCTAGTAGGTGAACTGCTGATAAGTGCCATCTTTTCTTTCTGGCCAAACGGAAGATGGCTAGCATCATGTGATTGATGTAAGGCAATCTCGAGCCTTGTCGGTTCAGACATCTCACTATCACTTTGCTGTCCAAGACCAGCTTGATGTGGGCTGATCTGTGAGGAGATAGCTTCTTTAACATCAAGAGGACTGCCATGGCCTCCAGAATGTTGATGTGAAAGGTTTTGAACAGGGATGACCCGGTCCCTTGAGCTTTCCTTTGATGGGAATGACCTCCCCATCCTTCCATCGAGGCATCCGTGTGGATGACTACCGATGGTTGAGT
The DNA here is from genome assembly GCF_036898095.1 of Palaemon carinicauda. NCBI lineage: Eukaryota > Metazoa > Arthropoda > Malacostraca > Decapoda > Palaemonidae > Palaemon > Palaemon carinicauda. The sequence continues at coordinate 79,156,037 of NC_090729.1, forward strand.
TGGTTGTAAGGGAATGGTCCTTGTTAGGCTCTCGACCTTCGAGAAGTGATCGTAGTAAGGTCGGGACCGGTCTCTTTAGATCTCTTCGAGCATTGGATGCGTATCTTCTCTAGACTTCTGACGCATCTTTCAGCTGTGCTCTTAGCACTGGATCTGTCACTGCTGCAAACTGGAGAGAGCCCAGTACTCTTTCCTGTTGGCGTCTTGAGATCCTGTAGGATTTCAGTAGTCTCTTGACAGAGCCTGCGATCTCTCTCTTCTTTGGTGGAATGGAGAGATGGTGTGACTGCAAGTTCCAATGGATTCCCAGGCATTGAAACTCTTGAGCTGGAGAGAGGTGAGACTTCTTGTAGTTGATCTTGAATCCCAGATGTTCCAGGAACTGGATCACTTTCTAGGATGCCTGCAGACAAGCTTGGATGCTGCCCACACCAGCCAGTTGTCCATGTATGCGGCTATCCGAACCCCCTCTAAGTGTAGCTGTTGTACGACTGCGTCCGCAAGTTTCGTGAAGATCCTTGGGGCTATGTTTTGTCCTTAGGGCATGGCTCTGAAGACATACTTTGTCTTCTGTAACTTGAATCCTAGGTGGGAGGAGAGGGGGCGACTGACTGGAAGGTGCCAGTAATCATCTGCCAGGTCTATTGAGGCTGTGTACGCCCCTTTCGGTAACAGGGTCCTTATGTGTTGAAGGGTTAGCATCCTGAACTTGCTGTTCTCGATGAACTTGTTGAGTGGAGACAAGTCTAGAATAACTCTGAGTTTGTCCGAGTCTTTCTTGGGAACACAGAACAGCCTTCCCTGGAATTTGATGGATTTTTCTTTCCTTATAATCTTTTTGTTCAAGAGTTTTAAGGTATATTCTACCAGTAACGGGGTGGAGTGTTGGAAGAACTGAGGAAATGAAGGTGGACATCTGTTCCATTTCCATCCTAATCCATTCTTGATTAGGCTGTGGGCCCAGGGATCGAAGGTCCAACTTTCCTGAAAGTGGAGGGGTCTCCCTCCTACCTGGAGCATCTCATTGCTTGGATGGTCCTGAGGGTTTGCCACCCTGACCACGTCCTTCCCCACTTTGTGAGGGGTTTCTTGAGGAGCCCCGTCTAGATCCTCTTCCTTTCGGGCAAAAGGTAGTGGTGTGCCTCTCAAAACCTGGGCTGAAGGCTAGTGACTGGGTTACCAGCTGTTGAGGCACCACTTGGAAGGTGGTTTGTGGTTGAGCGACCACTTGGGGCATCGTGGTCATGGTGACCGTGGGATGTTGTACAGGCCAAGAAAGTAGTCTTGGCTTCTTAGTCTTCCTCTTGGGTTGTGGACCAGCATCAGGGAAAAAATTTCTCTTCGAAGACATGCCCCACTTTTGGAGAAGATTCCTATTCTCCGTGGTGGCTTTTCGACGACTTCTTGGACTACTTCCTTTGGGAAGAGGTCCTTGCCCCAGATAAAGGAAGTAATCAGCTTCCTGGGTTCGTGTTTAACTGCTGCATTTGCAAACAAGAACTCCCTACAGGTCCTCCTGGCCTTCACGAAAGCATACAATTCTTTAACTAGAGTGGCCATGTGCATCTTGGCCAGGACTGTGTATATGTCTGGGGTGCTGGCAACGCCTGCATACATCTCCATGCAGTTCTGGAGGAAAAGAGAGGCGGCTAGTCTCTTCCCTGTGTCCTGTTCTCTTCTCAGGGGAAAGACCCCCTTCCATTCCTTTTCATCCGTGGGCAAGGCCAGAGACAATGGCCTACACTCCTCCAGCGTAGGGCAGGGTTTGCCTGCATTAATAGCCTTCAGCACACTTTGGAGAGCTTTTGACGAGAAGGGGAAAGCTCTTGAAGAAGGAGCCAAAAAGGTAGGGTGTTTCTTGCTCAGTACAGAAACTCGAAAGTTGGTATACCCAACCTTTTTCATGCTACTCGTCAATAGAGCCTGTGCCTTGTCATGGTCGAAAAACATGACTTCCTTTGGTTCAGTCTCTTTCTTAGACGCCGACTCACTCTTCAGGCGGATAAAAATTCCGGGTAAGCCGCAAAGTTTGGACAAAATTGGATGTCGTCCAGGGGGATGGCTCCCATCTTCGCCGAAATGTAGAGTTTTCCGTTCGTGATCGGCATAACTCTGCATACCTCCAGGGATTGGTTTCGGAGCAAGGTGGCAGGTCAGACACTCTATGTCACTTGTAAGACCCATGGAAGTGACTATACGAGTTGCTTCGCAGAATCCCTTCTTCATATCTACGTTTTCTTTATGTAGATTGTCCATTAGCAACGAAATTTGGGTCATAACCGCTTGACCCAGCTAGTCTAATGGAGGGGTAGGAGCCGAAGATGTGAACGGTGCCAGCTGGAATGCCGACACAGACAGAAGGGGGTCCTCCGCTTCCGTCGACTCGAGATCCTCGTCTCCTCCGGGTGGTTGGGCCACCTATTCTTCAGGATCCTCTTGAAGGAGATCATTTTTTGTGTCCGAGGACACTTCAGACATCCTCTCCTGATGGGTGTAAATGCCTTTCATCGCTTCATTGATGTCGGCCTCAACTGTGATCTGAATGCTAGGAGGCCCGGGTCGTGCCTGAGGTACAACGGCATCAACTGTTGCCTTCGGGAACAGCATGCTTCTCATCATGTCATTAGGAAGGTAAAGTCCCGGACAGTTCTTCTGTAACTCTCGTACCCATTTCCGAAGCTTTTCCCTCGCAGGGTCCCTCGACACCGAAACCCTTGGTCATGAAGGCCGAGCAGACGTTGCAGTCCTTGGGGTCCCAACACCTCAAGGTTTCGATTGCAATTGAGCAGGGGGCATGAGACCTGCACATAGTGTGCCCACAAAAGTTCTTACTCCTGTGGTTACAGTATATTACCTCACACTTTACCTTGGTCTCCTCCTGTAAAGAAAGGAAAATGAAATGAGTATGGGGTAATTTATCACCCTTGGTAAATTTTATATACATGCATAAAATGGTATTACCATTAACATTATAGCTTAGGATAGTAAGCTAGAAAGAAAAGAGGAAACACACATATCTGTGTCTCCTGTCCAGCCAATTGCTATGACCTCCCTCAATATTGATATTTAGAATTTCCTTATTTAAGGAAAAACTAGAGTGGAGGAGCTCTAATCTATTGAGCTGAAATTAGTGTATACTAGCACTAACCCTTCCATAATGGAATATTAATATTGTAGGATAAAAATATTAAGTTCTGATGACCTATGGCTCATCAGAGTATTGAAGGAATACTTCACTTCAATATTATAATTGGTCTCAACAATGGACTGTGAAAGGACACACAGAATATGTTGGAAAAAATATAAACTACTGTATATTATATACTATAGTTTTCTGCCTGTAGTATGTACTATACTCCAGAAATACTGGCTACTGTATTATCTTATACTGTAGTTCTACCGGCATGCTGCCGGCTAGGCTAGTACCCGATGACACTAGCCGGCAGAGAGAGAGAGAAAACATGGAGAGAAGGGCTACCTTATCATTATAGTTTAGTACAATAAATAAGGGTGTAGGGGCTACTGTCCCTACTGCCTTCTTCCAGAATGAGGGTTCAAATGGAAGGGGGGAATGTATCATTCTAGCTTCCATCCAGACACAGAATCTATTGCCGGCTGCTCTGCCGGTTCCAGGGTTTGTGGATGGCAGTCCAAGAGAGGACTGAAGAACACTCAAAGTCATAAGGGTCTCCCAATGGCAGCCGTCATGGCCGGCACAACCTTTCCCGGAGCCTTGTGTCCGTTAGGGGAAGGTCAAAGCAGCAATCAAGCCGCCTTTGTAGGAGCCTGGCCAGCATCACAATCCACCCGGCAAGCGGGGAGATTGTAGAATACCGGCCAAAAATATCGTGATGACTAGGCCATCTCTAAATGATAGAGAGGGGAAGGGAAAAGGGTCTTGTGTTTTGTGTTGGAAGAAGGTGGTACAATTGCTGCCAGCTTTCGGTCACAAACTAAGAAACATCATTTCTAAGCCGGCGCCGTCATGGGTGGCCGAAGAATATCGATTCCTCAGCTCAAGACCTTGCCGAAAACAAGACATGTCTTCTAGACCACAAGGAAGAAGGTGGCGGCAATGTACTACCACTTTCGGTTGCGGACTAGGGAAGCCAGACTTCCTATGTCTACAACTGTAAACCGCCAGGGGAGTGACTATTCCCCTAGTAGTAGAGTTGCCGACATCAAGACTAAATACTCTGAGTTACTGTTGTAAATTCAAGCCGGGATATTCACCGGCAAGGGGGAAGACAGAAAAACACAAGCCTAGTCAAGCCGGAGTACACTACTCCATGGCAAGACCAAGATAGCGTTGTCACCTAATAGCGACATTCAGAGGGAAGGTAGGGTTTACCCTTAAATCTCTAAAAGAGACGAGTATCGAACTATATAAATAATTCTAGGAGATATACTATCTCCCATTGAATTGATAAAACAATAAAAGAGGGTAAACGAGGATAATGTACGAAAGTATACTAAAATGCATTAGCCTAGCGCGAGTAGAGATCTCAGCTGCTCTACGTCGCCATACCGGTAGCTCCTTATTGTTCTTGTGAAGGACCTACTGCCCTAACCTCCTTGTTTCTACATCCTCGGCCTCTAGACTGGCCGTCCTTTCCAGACCTTCCACTACCACTGGTGCTCCTTTTTTGTGCTCTGACAGGATGAAATGTAGTGGTGGCTCTCTAATACACAGGGTTGAAGGATAAAGACTAGGGAACTGTGTATACAGTTTGAGGAATGGCGGCAACTGAGGCTGTCGTAACAGGAAAGGATTTACTTCCCTTAAAGTGTCTTCTAGGCTTCTTGTCTTTGTGTTAAGGACCCTCTCTGGGGGTAAATTTCCCTTTAGAGGACATCATACCCCACTTTTCTATAAGGCTCTTATTTTCATGAGCCACTTTGTCCATGACTTCCTTAACCAATTTCTTGGGGAAGAGCTCTTTCCCCGATATGATGGAGTCAATCAGTTTTCTAGGTTCAAGCCTGATCGTTGTTGTGGCTACGAAGTCTTCTCTACATGCTTTTCTGGCTAGTAAGAAATTATGGAGATCTCTATGGAACATGACCAGGTGAGTCTTTGCTAGGACTAGGAAGAGATCAGATTAGCAATAGTTTCCAATTAGCATCTCCAGATATGATCGGAAGGATAAAGAGGCAGATAGTCTCTCTTTAGCTTTCAATTCTTCTCTTAATAAGAATTTGGGAATTCTAGGCAGTTTTTCCTTAAACTGCTTGCCTCTGATGTCTTAATCTAGTTTTCCAACAGTAAAAGTATGTTGAACATAATCCTAACTGTCTGAATCACAAGGAAGAGCTAGGAAGACAGATATGCACTCTTCTAACACTGGAAATGGTCTACTCTCCACTACTGTTTTCTTTATAGTCTCTAAGTTTTTGGAGGTGAATGGAAAGACTGTATCCTTGGGAGATACTAAAGTGGCCTGCCTCCTATAGAAAGCAAAAAGCTGGGTATTAGTGAATTCGGCCATCTTTAGCTCTTTAACCATAAGATACTGAGCATTGCTGTGGTTCAGGATGATCGTTTTCTTAGGGATCGTATTATCTCAAATGGACGTTTCCGAGTTAAGCCTTATGTAGCAGTATGGACAGCCATCAATTGATGGGAAGAATTGTTATCTAGAGACTTGCTTAGAATCGAAATTCTCTTCGATGTGGAGGTATCCTTCACTTAAGGCCATATGCTCACTATTTGTTCTTAACTGTGCATTCAGGTAGGCTTGAACTGGGGAAGCCTTAGAAGTAGTTGCCTTTTGTAATCCTTTACTTTTGCTACTAAGGACGGTTGAGCACATTCCTGTTTGGCGTTTCTGTTTTCCATGAAAGCTTTCATGGGTGGCATAAAATCCATTTGACTTGGAAACAAAAGTATATTTGGCATAGGAGCGGTCGAAGTAGAAACTAGGGCCCTAGTGTCAGGGTTGTGGCAACAAGCTAAAGAAGTACTGGGAACTATACTCACATGATGTACATTTAATGACTCCTCAGAGGCTTCCATGGTCAATGGGATACTCTCCCTCTCAGACCTCACAGTAGAAGTTGTCGATATGTTGTCGGGGTCTAGGCTCATTACTTGCAGAGTATCCTGAACTTCATCATCCTTATGATACACTGGTACTGGCGGGAGTTAAACCATTGGTAACTGGTGAGTAATAACAGTGGTCACATCAGCCTTGGGAAAGCCGAGATCCTTAATTTCCATAGAAGGAAGATGAGGGTCACCTTGTTGAGAGCTCTTTTGGAAGCCTATAACCCAGTGGCGATTTGCAATCTGACCCGCACTTGCGCATCAATCAAGACGTTGGTGGCGTATAAGCCGGTGTGTAGCAAATCCTTGCATACCTGATAGTTAGCAGTTTCCTAGATTGCAAGAGACCCTTTGGAAACATGACAGTCTGCATATTTCCGATAAGTCTTGTGGCCACAGAGCTACTTGACTTGCCTGGTACAGGTGATCGTTGTACACTCCATTTCATCAGCAACCTGTAAAGAAGGAAAATTTTCAATGAGAACTAATTACTAAAAAAAAATAGTTTTAAAATTAAGCATATAAAAGTCTTGCAGAAAAATTATGCTCGAAAATAATCCTACCATTAATATTCCTACCAACTACAATATGGCTAATACCAAAAAACAATGGAGTCTCATGCCAAATAGCTCAGAATTCACAGGATATTTATGAATAACTATCAATGATAGTGTGGTAGGAATATGGAAGAAAGGTTCACATCAAAGGAACAACTACCCCTGAAGTGGTAGTAGCTGGGTTTAAAGTGGCATATATTTCTAGCAACTATGCTTTAAGCTGACCTTTCAACATTGCATGCATGTCGACACAATGCGGCATAGGCATTGTCAAGTTGATAAGAAGAGAGGGGACAATTGCATAAGGAAGGGTCCACAATCAAGGGGAGAGGTTCAGGAATGAAAGGCAGCGAATAAGGAAACCTGGAAAGACCTGGTCATTTTGATTAACTCATGAAAAAAGAGTGTTTTACCCATAAGATATTTAGACCCGTACAGGGCGGCTAGGATGTCAAGAATTGGAAATTCAAAGGATATCCTTACAACGATGCAGGATCCTATCGACAAACTTCGGAGGACAATGTTTCTCAGACATGGAAGATGAGAAGAAGGAAAAGATGACCAGTCTTAGGCTATAGCTAAGGTGGCAGAGGGAATTTCTCATATTATTATTATTATTATTATTATTATTATTATTATTATTATTATTATTATTTTTATTATTATTATTATAATTATCATTATCATTATTATTATTATTATTTACTAAGCTACAAACTTAGAAGGAATAGCAGGATGCTATAAGCCCAAGGGCTACAACATGGAAAATAGCCCAGTGAGGAAAGGAAACACGGAAAAATAAAATTTTAGGAACACTAAAGTTAAAATGAATATATCCTGTATCAACTATAAAAATTTAAGCAAAACAAGAGGAAGAAAGATAAGATTGAATAGTGTGCCTGAGTGTAATCTTAGGTAAGAGAACTTTTATTCCATATAGTGAAAGACCCTGTTACAGAGGGTATGTCATTACCCAAGATTAGAGAACAATGGTTTGATTTTGGAGTACCCTTTTCCTAGAAGAGCTGCTTACCATAGCTGATGAGTCTCTTCTACCCTTACCAAGAGGAAAGTGGCCATTGAACAACTGCAGTGCAGTTGTTAACCACTTGGGTGAAGAATTTTTTGGTAATCTTAATGTTGTCAGAGGAGAATATGTAAAGAATAGGCAAGACTATTCGGTGTATGTGTAGACAAATTGGAAATGAATCGTAACCAGAGAGAAGGATCCAATATAGTACTGTCTAGCCAGTCCAAGGACCCCAAAACTGTCTAGCAGTATTATCTAATAGCCAACACCTATCCAATGCTAGAAGAACTCAAGCTGACAAGACCGAAAGCAGGGACAAAAGGCGACACTTCCGGCCAAGGGAGACTAACCAAGCAAAGGAGTCAAGACTCTACAGCAAGAGGTACATAGCTTAGGATGAAAAACTGGAGTCACAGAACAGGCAACTGCTAAGGTGGCAGAAGAGAACCCCGAGAGGTATGAACTCTTCGCTGGATAGGGTTAGGCCATAGGAAAAACTGTGCAGGCAAGCCTAGCCCACCTAGCGGATGAGAGAAAAACTCAAATGCTAGGGTAAGATGACTAAACAAGAGAAACTCTGGTTCCTAGTAGAGTCAGGTTATGGTCTAACCAGGAGGGGGAAGGAACAGAGAAACCACAAAAGAGTGGTCTCTAAGGCAGCAGAGAGAATAAATCCAGGGAACGAAAAATTCTCATCCACCTTGTGCCAGGTTAGATAGCTTATAAGCTATCCTGTCCAAAAGTGGCAACGAAGAGTACTTCTGATGCCATGGGACTAAACAGGGATGGGAACAAAGTTCCACAGCAGGTAGACACACTAGCAGACACAAGGGGAAGGGAAAAGGGTGGTGATAAGAAAGTAAAAAATTGGTAAGGCAACAGGACCGGAAGGCCTAACTGCAACATTAGAACAAGAATAGTGTTCTAAGGGGTGTGCGGTGATAGAGCAAAGAGGACAAGTCCTCACAATCAACCATAGCCCACCAGAATCTAAGAAGGAAGCCTGAGAATGGGTTAGGAGGAACAAGGGGTCTACCTATTAGCATTAGAACATGGAGTAATGATTTCCAATGGGTAAACAAGAAGTAGACACCGGGAACAAGTTTCCAAGACCTGTACCGCCTTGCCAATCATATAGGCTAAGTGGAAAGTGAAGACAGTCACCCTAGGACAACTGTAAATCACTATTCAACTATTAGAGAGAACATCAGGACCACAGCTCCCTGCTATGATGAATCAACAGCATGGGAAGATGGGCATTCTCATGAAACCAGTAAGGTTAAGGGAAAGAAGGGATGGTGCACAAGTGTAAATTCACCAGTCATGGCTGCCGGCCACAGTAGAGCTAGCCTAAGTCAAGACTGATAAAAAATGCGCATGTAACACCAGTAAAAATGGGGTATCCCCATAATCATACCACACTTGTAAAAGGATAATATAAAATACATTCCTACAATAATATGACTAAAACAAAAGCATTTCTGAGTGATTTGGGTACATGATGCTCTGGTGCTGACCGCATGCCGGCCACATGCAATAAAAAGCATACAAATCTAGTAAAAACTGGGGTGGAGATGTGGAATTCTCCAAAACACAAGAAAAGGGTACTGAACTTAGTCGATAAGGAAGAAGCTGAAGAATCATTGATCGCAAAATCCCTCATAAAGCTACAAAAACAAGCAGAAAAAAACTCCAAGCAGCTGTCAAGATGACGTGTGTAGGAAGGAAATGGTTCGACAGGAAAGGTATTGGTTGTAGCACCCTAGGATCGGGAGTTGTAACGTCTCTCTCACCCACGTATCTAATCCTATTCCATATCCTTCGAAACCTGGTTAACTCTCTTTGGGGAAGGATAGCTGTAGCTTGTTTTAAGCACGTCTCTGGTGTATACATGATATCTCTCCAGATATTCGCTCTGGAGGATAGAGCTCCATGATACCTCTACAGGTAAAATTCTCTGGTATATAACTTGCAGAAATATCCCAAGTAGAAAGCTTCCATTGAGGAACTTCCATCAGGACAACATAGCTTGAACCCTGAGAAGGTATCATAATGATAAGGCTGTTAAGGGTTGGTACAAGGTGTTAAGAAATTGCCACAGTAACTGGAGTTAGGGTCCTACTAATTAAAAAAAAATAAGGAGACATTGATTATAGTTGCCAAGTGTTCAACAGATATAAATCATAAGTGAGAAATCAATATTGGGATAATTCTTTGAAGGATATTGGCAGCTCAAAAAGCTTGAACCAGGTCTGGAATGGTGTGAATAGGGTTAGGGGTGTTAGAAAATACTTAGTGTTCATTCAAATCCTAAAGAGAAAGCTAAGTATGCCTCTATCTTTCAAGTCTTCCTAATAATTTGCAGAGCTGTTTGAGACACCTAAGATCTAGGAGATGGGAGCAGGTTTGCTTGCAAAGTGCTTTGAATGATGATACTTGCGTCACATTTACTAGGAAAGAAATTCTGAATGTTGAGAAAAGTGGGATATCCAGTGCGCCGGGTATAGATAGCCTGACATACGAAGTTCGCAACTGTTTTATAAGCATGGGTGATAGTCCTATACTTAATCTGTTTAATCTATCGTGTCAAAATGGGAGATTGTCAGTGTGGGGGGGGGGGGGGGGAAATTGGCATTGATAATTCCTCTGTCTAAGAATAATTAATTATAGGCCCATATCTTTAACTTCTTCCTTGTCAAAGATGAGGAAAAAAATAAAATAGATAGTCTTCTGTCCAATAATCTGTATAGATTCATGAAAGGTAGAAGCACAACAGATTGTGTGATAAAGTGTCTTGTGAAAAATAATGTTGAATGTAGATTGTTTGTAGACCTTAAAGGGGACTTTAGAGAGCGTGGTGAATAAAGGTGTGAAGGGAAAACTATTAACCTAGATTGAAGATTATTTAGGTAATAGAAAGGCAAGTGTATGATTTCAGAGTGAAAAATCTGAACAGAAAGAGTTTGAACTTGGTACACCTCAAGGTGGAGTATTAAGCCCTATGCTGTTTAATATTCTTATGAACAATGTGGCTTCCTTTAACTTTTTCGAGGAATTCTCAGATTCTCGTCTATGCTGACGATATCCTAATTCCATGTGCAGATGAAAGAAGTATGACCATGGTTATTGATGAACTTCAGTGTTTGTGTGTTCATTTAGAGTTGCTTATTAATTGAAATAAATCGAGATTTGCCGATGGACGAGAATTCTTGTTGAATGGAATGAGATTGGAAAAGGTAACTAGTTATAAATATCTTGGAATGTATATCAGTTTAGTAATGTTAATAATCAAATTGCATATGTCAATAATATATAAGTATATAGGTTAAAACCATTAGGGGTGTTATCTGATAGTAGAAATGGTGTTGGTGTACCTGTTCTGAGGTCAGTATATCTAAGCACTGCAAGGAGTATTATTGACTATTCAGCCTCAAAATGGTCGTCTTATTCAAGAAAGGATATTAGGCCATTAGAGGTTATGCAAAATGAAGGAATGAGGATTGTAATCGGTTGTGCATGAGACTCATTAGAAATGGTGCTAATATTCTAAAGTCTTCTGTAGATTAATTCAGATCTAGCTTTGCTGGAAACTTTAGTGGGAATACTTATACCAAAATACTTTGTAAAATGTTGTTTGAATAAACAGCAATAGATTTTTGTGTACTTCTACCATGAAATATTGATATTAAGCCATGGCTTAAGAAAACAGTGTCTGTACAAATAGATGCATTAGATGCTAGGAAAAAAATATTGTCATTCCCAAGAATTACAACAGTTATTTGTTGAAAAACTATCTAGATATCCAAAGGAAAACGTTATACACTTTTACAGTGATGGATCTGTCAATGGAAATAGAGCAGGTTTTGGTTTAGTTATAAGAGATTTTTTTTGCTTAATATGGCATAGGTGTTAAGGAGCAATTGTCCAAAAGGATTGCTAATAGGAGTTAATGTATGGTAGCAGAACTTTATGCTATCAAGTTGGACTTGAATATGCATTATAAAAGAAGAAAAGTGTTTATGGCTTTGTTGACAGTCAAAGTGCTTTGTTTGCCTTGAATAGTAACATGTCTAATTTTGAGATGTAGAGAATGTATCCACAAAATAAATTTATTTGAGTGTGAGATGAATTTCATGTGTATTCCGTCTCATTGTGCAATTTACTTTAGTGAAGTTGTTGACTGTTTGGTTAAGGATGGAGGTGACAAGATCATACATTACAATTTTACATTAAGCATTTGTAGATTAAAATCTGAAATAAGAAGAGTGAGGAAGCATTGGGAGTTTGACAGTGTTCGTATTATAATGAGCAATTGCAGCAGGAGCAATAGTTCTTTCACTTAAGGTAGAGCTTCACCCTGATATGACTCTTTTATGATGAGGTTATGGTTTGGATATAGATATATTTGGGAATATGATGAAGATTCGGAAGGAAGTTATTCAAATTATGTTGTAATATCCAATGATAATTTGTATCATTATATAATGGATTGTTATGATTTGGTAGAATTCAGAGTTTGTATTATTAATTATATATCTGAGATGGTTTGTTATATGAGTAATAACAATAGGGTTAAGAGAATCTTGGATAGGTTTTCAAAGTTTAAAATGTCATTAATTTTTGTTGAATGTTAGCATATTTGATTTTTTCTTACACTTGTAAATAAATTAATTGTATCATACATTGGGCAAGATACTGCTAAGTGGGCTTGTCACCACGCTGACATGCTCCTTTTGATGTTGATTTAATGTCAATAAATATTTGAAATTGAATTTGACGGAATATCGTAAAGATCATACATGAACACAGGGGAAACATATGAGGCATGTGGATGCATGAAAAAAGTATGGGGCAAGCTTGAGCAAATGAAAAAGGTTTGATGTATCCGTGGAAACTGGACAAATGTGTTGTGCATGCATGGATATAGAAAAATCGTAGGGAACACTCAAGGACACAGGAAAAATGTATGGGACATAAATGAACAAAAGAAAAATGTATGTGGGCATACATGGACACAGGATAAAATATGGGGCAGTTTGAACACAGTAAAGAAGTATGGAGATGCATGGACAAATGTACAAATCATGCAGAAATACAGGTACAACGTATGGGACATGCAAGACACAGGAAAGACGCATGAATCATCAATGGGCACGGGAAAAATGTGTGAGAAATGCAGGGCCACAGAAAAAAGCATGAGACATGAATCGACAGAGGAAAAATTCATGAGGCATGCCCGGACACAGGGGAAAGGCATGGGGCATGAATGGAATTAGAAAAAAAGTATGGAGTATGCATTGACACAATAAAAAAGTAAGGGATATGCATTGACATTGAAAAAAAGAATGGAGCATACAAGGACACAGAAAAAAACGTATGGGGGTATGCATGGATATAGAAAAAACTATGGGGCATGCATGGACACAGGAAAACATATGGGACACTTTAACACACAATTTGTTGTGCTTCTACCTTTCATAAATCTATACAGGTTATTAGACATAAGACCATCTATTTTATGCACCAGTCTGTTTAAGATTATTCATTCCATCATCTTTGGCAAGCAAAATATCAAATATATCGATCTATAATCCTCATTATTCTTAGGCACAGGAATTATCAACGTAAATTTTCCGATCAAATGGCAACCTCCCATTTCGATACAATAGATTAAACAGATTTAGAATAGGACTATCATCTAGGGTTATAAAGCTGTTGAGACCTTTGTATGTCAGTCTATCAGGCTATCTTTACACAGTGTAGTGGATTTCCCCCTTTTCATGGCATTCAGAATTTCATCACGAGTAAATGTATTATCATTCAAAGCAATTCGCAACCCAACCAACTCCCGTCTCCTAAACCTTAGGAATTTCAAACAACTCTGGATATTATTAGGATGACTTGAAAGATAAGAGGCATAATTTATTCACATCATTTCAGACCTGGCTCAAGCTTTTAAACTACCAATATTCTTAAAAAAGTTGTTCCAGTTTTGACCACTTGCCTTTTGATTTACATCTTTTGTACACTTAACAACTTTGATCAAAGTCTTTGTTTTTTCATTAGTATGATCCTTACTCTAGTTACTGTGGCATTTTCTGAAAATCTTGCGCCACCCCTTAACAACTTTATCATTAAAATACCTTTAATATTTTGCATTACAACCTAGAGAAACTCCTCGGCTTAGGTCTACCCAAGATAGAATCAACCACTTTCTACAGATCTTCGTAAAATACATTTTAATGTTATATCAAGTTTTTTATAGTCATACCAAATTTTAATTTCAGTAAAAAAAAAATAACTATGCTGACCATCTTTAAGTCAATATCTTCTGCTATTATTAACAAACTCATTTTGTTAATATGCATCTCAACTACAATACTGAAGTGCTCATTCAAAAGTCTGCTTACAACATACAAACTGGCTTGTATATCCAGCATGTTGAAAAAAATGGCAAAGTCTAGCCTACTGCCCTTGATATGTGTATGGTCACCTTGTCCAATAATTTTAGCATACTCACTAGAATCACAAAAAATGTTTAACACCATCACATTACGATTTGGAATACCTTTGGTGCTAAAATTATTGAGCCTAGCGTTCAAATTATCTATCAAAAGAAATTTTTCAGCATAAATAACATCTGGGAGGTCGTCAATAATTAACTTATCAGGATGAACATTGACATTAATCAAATTCAAAATAGCATTACCCTAAACCTTTTTAGCCACCTGAAATATTCCCGGAATATGACTATTAACATAGGTTATCAATACCCTGCAGTTCGTACTCATATCTGCAGGTAACTCAAAACTGTTGTACTTTTTAAATTTAAAGTTTATTTCACTTATTCCAACCCATTGCACAGCTATAACATCAATATGGTTAGAATGAATATACGCATGCAGATCAATTACCTTATTTTTTAAACTGCTAACATTCCAGGACAAAAACTTAGTTTTTTTTTTATGTATTTTGTACTGTGATACTATATGCACTACAGGTATTAAGAGTAATGTTACACAGTATTGCATTGATAGAACATATTTTAACATAGTTCATAAGTGTAGTAGCGTATGTTATGAAGGATTTAATCATTCATTAATATTATTGTCCTAAAGTTAGGATGTGATTCTTCTTACCTTTGTATTACAATAGGATTCGATCTTTTGAAAGCAAATGCTTATTTTTTTTTTTTTGTGTGTGTGTGTGTGTGTGTGTGTGTGTGTGTGTGTATGTCTACGAGTTTTGTTTACATATTCCCACTCGAGAGTCACAAGTTGTTTAGATATGTCAGAGAGGGGAGCTGTAATATAGACCTTAGCAATATTAAACATATTTTAATGAGTCTCTGATTATATCCAACCAAGACAGTTCGGCAAAATGCTGGGATAAAAGATTCATTCTCCTCTAACTACTGTAGTGTTATTCCGGGTATGTATGAAGGGGCCATTCAATTTTGGGTAACCAATACCATATCCAATATTTTGGCGACTGGTGTGGACATGGAATCCATGCAGAGAAACGCAAAAGCAGAAGAGACAATTAGATGCAAACCCCATACAGCAGCAGCAGGTATGCAGTAAACAAGAGGAACGCCACAAAATATTTCTATATTCAAGCTCAATCTTCAGAAAAAAGCCAACATCTTACATATCTATTATATAGCTTAGAACCAAGTAAGGTAGGATTGAACTCTGTTACCAGTAGGCATTAGCTGGTAAAATTTCACAAGAAGGCTGTGATAGTTTACATAAAACAAAACACACAAGAGGTGCAATAAAAATAGTTAATTTTGTAGATTTCATTTGCCTAACCAAATCCAGGTAAGAAGTAAAAAGGCCCCTGGACATCGACCATCCAGAGAAGTTTAGCATTGTTGCTGAACCCAATTCTGTTACAACATGATGGCAACAGTGGTGTGAAGAATTTAAGATATACACCAAGCTTTAGGTAGTATGAAAGATGAACAGAAGAAGGCGTTATTACTGCACACAGCCGGTAGAGAGGTTCGAGAGGTATATAAGATACTACAACCTACCGATGACAATAGTGTAGCTGCGATTAAGGCTCTTACCACATATTTTGCCCCTTAGTCAGGAAATTTTTTGAAAGGTATCAATTTACAGCACAGGCATATCAGGAAGACCACAAGAGTTTAGATGGGTTTGTGACTAGACTTAAGAATTTAGCTGTTTCATGTGAATTTCTAGAGTTAGAAAATGTTATCATAGATTAAGGTATTGCCCATTGCACATCACAAGTGCTTAGAAAAAAAAAATGGAAGATAAAGATTTAACACTAGAGAAGGTATTGACAATAGGCAGAGCTCTAGAAACATCAAATAGGCAAAGTAATATAATAGGTAATTCTACAAGCAATAGAATGGAAAATTCTAAGATTAGCAAAATAGGCTCGAAGTTGAAAGACAATGAGAGTTAGAGAAAGAATATGTCAAAGCTTAGTCATAGGAAATTGCAGAAATCTAGTGCTCACAAATATCAGAATCAGACCTATCCGCAGAAACAACAGGAAAAACCCAAATGCTATAGTTGTGGTAAAATTGATCATCTTATATACGAAGAAGGGAAATGCCCCGCTATAGGACAAACATGCCAGAATTGCAGAAAGACGAGACATTTTTCAAATATTTGTAGATTTCCTAAAGAGTACGCAAAGAAAATAAATGTAGCAGTTGATACTATAGGTGAAGAGAATAATGTGGAAAATGTTCATGATAATCAGGTTAGGTCAGAAACTGATTTTGCATTTCGCATTAATTCTGTCAACAAAGGTGCAAAAAAGCACATATTGGTAGAAATGATCATAAATGGTAAACCAATTGTAATGTAAGTTGACACAGCAGCTGATGTATCAATTATGTCTGAGAAAACAGCTAAAATTATTCCTAATTTGTTATTAGAAGGAACAAATAGAATTTTGAAAGGTTATACTGGTTTTGATATTCAGGTAATAGGTGCTTCGAACGTAGTAGTACAGTATAAAAATCAGAGGTTAGACAGAATG
The DNA here is from genome assembly GCF_036898095.1 of Palaemon carinicauda. Taxonomy (NCBI): domain Eukaryota; kingdom Metazoa; phylum Arthropoda; class Malacostraca; order Decapoda; family Palaemonidae; genus Palaemon; species Palaemon carinicauda. The sequence continues at coordinate 79,172,694 of NC_090729.1, forward strand.
TCATTAAAGGTAGTGAATGGTAAAGGACAAACTTTACTAGGTTTGGACTTGTTATATTATATAAAATTAGATTGGCTTAGTACTTTGAAGATTACAGATACATAAGATGAACACAAGAATGAAGTGTCTGTGGATGATATTCTATTAGAGTTTCAAGACATATTTGAAGATAAAGTTGGTACAGTAAAGAACGCGAAGGCAATCATATCTTATAGTTTTGAAATCAGTACTCATAGATTTTTTGCTCCAAGACTAGTACCACATGCATTGAAAAGTGCAGTTGAAACAAAAATCAAAAGGTTTTAGTGAAGGTTCTTGGGAAAAAGTTACATACTCAGATTGGGCTACACCATTAGTTCCTATTGTGAAGAGGTCAGGTTATGTGGAGATTATAAGGTAACATTCAATCCACAGCTTCAGGCAGCTCAACATCCATTACCAAATCAAAAAGGCATGTTTGCAACTATGTCAGGATGTAATGTATTTTCTAAGTTAGATCTTAGACAAGAATTTCAACAGCTTCCCATGGATAAAAATTCACAAGATTGCGTTATGTAGTAGCAAGCAGTCCAGCTATAAGGCAACAAACTATGGATAACATTTTTTTTTCAGGAATGCAGAGTATTTATTTTCGTAGATGATATTTTAGTCGCTGGTAAAGATGAAAGAGAACATAGAGAAAGATTACAGGCAGTTCTGAAGAAGTTAAAGGAACACAATATTAGAGTAAATAGGACCAAACGTATTTTAGAAGTTGATTCAGTGGAATACGTAGGTTTTGTAATCAATGGCAAAGCTATTCGCAAGACTAGGGAGGAAGTTAATGCAGTGATATCATGTAAGGTACCAGAAAATGTTAAAGAATTACAATCAGTTTTAGGTTTAGTTTACATTTTATGGAAATTTCATTCAGAATTTATCTATAATCGCACATCCATTGTATAACTTACTGAATAAAGGTGTAGAGTGATTTTGGATAAAAGATCGTCAGGAATCTTTTGAAAGAACCAAGCAGGAAATAACATCACCTACTTTTTTAGCACATTATCAAATGGATTTACCAGTTGAATTAGTTTTAGATGCATCAAACATAGGTTTAGGCACAGTATAATTTCATGTAATGCTGGATGGAACTTAAAAGGCAATTGCTTTTACTTCTTGAGTATTGAACAAGGCAGAAAGGAATTACAGTAATACCTTGAGATACGAGTTTAATCCTTCCCAGGACCGAACTCGTATTTCAATTTGCTCGTATCTCAGATGATTTTTTTTGCATATAAAAAAAAAAGAAAAATTAATCTGTTCCTACCCTCTGAAAAAAACCCTAAAAACATTATATCACAGAGGAAAAACATGTTTTTGATTGTTGTAATTGACATCCTACGCTAAGAAAATAACAAATATCTATGAACTGGTTAAAATGCTCAATGAAATGTAGCATTATTAGTGAGTTCTTACCTTCGAGACAGACGGTAGCGGCTAACGGCGGTGTGTGCGGAGGAGGAAGAGGAGGGAGAGAGGCAGGGGAGGAGAGAGACTTGACGGCAACACGTTCGGTAGACAACAATTTTGTAACACTGCTTAACATACCCTTAAATTTAAATTCAACTTTAAATTCAACTTAAATGAAATTAGGCTACTGTACACACACTTAAAGATAAAACGTTAATCTTGCATTACACTAAACTTAATTCTACATTTTGTTTTAATTTTCCTTTTTTTACGTTTCTTCTTCTTCTGGCTTGGCTCTTTTTGCCTTGCTCTCACCTGCACTTTTTGACGGCCTTTTTAAAAGGAACCTATCTAGGTATGTTTGCTTTTGTCTCCCCTTCAAAATGTTGTGAAAATCACGCACGCAAGTGTTGTCATAAAAGGGTATTGCACGGCCACTCACCAACTTGTCCAGGTGCCTCTTTTCCATAAAATTAGAAAACTCCTGCCACTTCGCTATCGTGTCTTTGATTTCTGTCGTATAAAGGTGGCCCTTGTCTTCCACCTCCTCCTCGCTACTGCGCTCCTGCAACACCTCCAAAGGTTGCATCTCCTGGAGCTCGATCAATTCCTATGTTGTGAGCTCTTCCTGATGCTCCTCGATAAGGTTGTTTACGTCTACCTTGTCTACCTCCAGCCACATGGACTTTCCAAGAGACTCGATTTCATCCATAACAACAAGTTCGGGGTCATCAGGGTCTGTTTTATTGAACCCTTCAAAGTCCCTCTCAGCGACAAAAGCTGGCCACAATTTCTTCCACTCTGAATTAAGAGTTAGTCTTGTGACACCCTGCCATGCATCGTCATAAATTTTAAAGCAATGTACGATGCTGAAATGTTCCTTCAAAAATTGCCGAAGGGTGAGATTAGTATTGTCTGTGACATCAAAGCATTTCTTGAATAAATGCTTCGTGTACAGTTTCTTGAAGTTAGAAATAACTTGTTGGTCCAGGGGCTGGAGGAGTGGCGTGGTGTTGGGCGGGAGATAAAGGACCTTGATGAACCTGAATTCATCAAGAATGTCCTCTTCGAGACCAGGAGGGTGACCAAGGGCATTGTCGAGGACCAGGAGACATTTCAATGGCAGGTTTTTCTCCGCCAAATATTTTCTAACTGCCGCACCAAAGCACACATTAATCCATTCTGTGAAGAAATGCTGAGTAACCCAAGCCTTAGCATTAGCGCGCCTCATCACTAGCAGTTTTCCTTTCAAGATCCTTGGCTCTTGAAAGCACGTGGGATTTCATAGTGGTACAACAGCAGTGGCTTGACCTTACAGTCACCACTGGCATTGGCACACAAGGCTAGAGGTAACCGGTCTTTCATGAGTTTATGGCCTAGTAGTCCCTTCTCTGCCGTGATGAAAGTCCTCCTGGGCATGTTCTTCCAAAAAAGGCCAGTTTCATCGCAGTTGAAGACTTGTTGGGGGATGAAGCCATGTCGGGTGATAACCGAGGCAGAGGTTGTGACGAAGTCGGCCACGGTTTTCGCGTCGGAACTTGCTGCTTCCCCATGCCTCACAACCGAGTGTATCCTAGTCCGTTTTTTGAAATTATCCAGGCTGCTTGGTTCCCTTTCAAGTCATCATAGATTCTACTGGCCTTCTCACATATGATCATTTTGTTCACACTATCTCCCGCCAACTGTTTCTCCTTTATCCAGATTAAAAGAAGCCTCTCCATCTCGTCATGAATATCACTACGCAGCTTGGAAAGGATGGTTACTCCTTTGGAAGGCTTGGTGCTCTTTATAGCATATTTCTGCTTGAGGATGGTACATATAGTTGATGTACTCCTCTCGTAATGGCGCGCCAGCTCAGTCACTCTTATGCCATTCTCATGTTTTGCAATTATTTCATGCTTCATCTCCATTGTCCTCATACGCTTTTCCTTTTTACTACTTGTTTGCACTGGCTTGCTTTGGACCAATTGTTTATCTAATTAATTATGCACTGATTCACGCAAAAAACACGTAGAAAAACCAAATAATACGGCCGATGCTCGGAGATAACTTTATGTGACTGAGATACGACAGGAAAGACCAAGCGATGCTATCGTCGTGAGCAGCCTCTCGCACGAGCGGCCACCTTGCGGCCGTATAGGGAACTACTGTACCTCGTATCTCAAATTTTTCCTCGTATATCAGGATAAAAATTTGCTCCGAACTCTCCTCGTATCTCAATTTTCTTGTATGTTGGGACGCTCATATCTCAAAGTATTACTGTACTCTCAAATAGAAAAGGGTTTAGCATTTTTGTATGGAATTAAGAAATTTCTTATGTATCTTTATGGAAGAAAAAAGTTCACACTTGTTACAGATCTTTAACCTCTATTAGCAACATTGGGTCCAAAAGCAAGTTTACCTACGTTGGTAGCTGCAAAACTACAACGTTGCGCAATTACATTAGTTGCATATCATTATGATATAGAATATTGTCCTACGTCAAAGATGGGTGATGCAGATGCTTTATCTAGATTTCCAGTAGACAAAGCACCAGAAGAGTATGATGACAGTATATTACTAGTTTCAGTATATGATGTACCCATTACAGCCAAGGATATTTCACATAACACCAAGAAAGACCCAATACTTAGTAATGTTTTAAAGTGTTTAATGACAGGTAGGAATTTATGTGGACATGAGGTAAATTGTAAAGTCTATAATGATGATATATGGAGTGAATTGAGTATAGCACAATGTTGTATAATGAAAGGGTCATGAGTAATTATTCGTAGTTCCCTGAGGAATAAGTTTTTTTTCTGAAATACATGCTGATCACCTAGGTATTGTCAGACCAAAGTCTATTGCAAGGACTTTTGTCTGGTTGTCAGGTGTAGAGAGCGATATTGAATTATTTGTAAGAAATTGTATGAACTGTGCTACGCAACAGAACAACCCTCAATTTGCACCCGTGGGCCAGAAGTAATTCCAATAAAGACAACAACATCTTACACCATAATTCAAGCATTAATAAAAATTTTCTCTACACATGGAATTCCAGAAAGAATTGTAACTGATAATGGTCCACAATGTACCTCAAAGGATTTTAGAGATTTTTTGTGAAGTAAATGGTATTAAACATACATTTTCAGCAACTTATTACACTTTTATGAATGCAGAGGCTGAAAGGTTTGTTAAAACATTTAAACATAACATTAGATGCTGAGGCAAATTCAAATAACATATTTTTTAATGTGTCAAAGTTTTTATTGTCTTATAGAACAATACC
>NC_090729.1:79187413-79189913 GCF_036898095.1 Palaemon carinicauda
AAAGTACATTGTTTATGATATGGGCTTTATATATACCAACCAATATATCCCTTGTAATAACGATAGTTCGAACAGTTTTATTTCTAATATTGTATAAAATTCCGGTATTTATAATTGATGACATTCATTTATGCTTATAAGAAAATCCATCTATTTTCAATAAAATTACGAACACATTTCATTCATAGCAACTTTCCTAGTATTTTCAAGTTTAAAGCGATAGTAATTCTTTATGAGAATGTATCGCAAAAGCTATAAGAAGAACTTAGCTGTTAAAGCTGTCTTACACATTTTGATACACATTTGCAGTCTCTAAATCCGAAAAAAAAATCTTGAGGATATTCTGTACCCAGGAGCATTTCAAGCCACATAAGTTACAAAAAACAGGTCACCACTAACCTGATTTATTCCTAAGAACATAGGAAACAATCTTTTTGTCTACTATTGTGGACCTATTTCTGAATTGGAAAGACATGTGAAGACATGAAATATTCTTTTTTTCTTTTTCGATTTGCTTTTGCATGGTTTTCGAAACACACGAAGTTTGACTTTTACTTAGAGGAATATTAGTGGGAATATTATCCAAAAGAAATGCAAATTGAGCTGTTGAAAGACATTACGGCAGTTTCCTTGTATACATTTGGAGACCATAAAAATCAGAAAAATCCATTAACATCATATTACACCTGAACTAAATTACCTTTCCATTCATTTTGATACAGCAGTTACCAGCGTCGGTTTATTTTCCACTTAGAGTAAGGAATTTGGATGTTTTCAGTGCAAATCACATCCGGAAACAGGGGCTACAGGAATAATCTCTCTCGTGAATGGACTATATATATATATATATATATATATATATATATATATATATATATATATATATATATATATATATATATATATATATATATGTATATATATATATATATATATATATATATATATATATATATATATATATATATATATATATATATATATATATATATATATATATATATATATATATACACACACATATATATATATATATATATATATATATATATATATATATATATATATATATGTATATATGTATATATATATATACTGTATGTATGTTGCTCAGCAGTGTGACGGCGCCGAGTAAGGCTGTGAACTCAAAGGCAGGTTGGAAACGACTGAGTTATATTATTGTAGAACATTTTCCTTTTATACAAAACCTCAAGGCAACAGGACATAACAAGTTCACAAGACAGACAATATTACAGAGGAAAAACCAGACATGAATTTTCATGTTCGTTTTAGTGCGAGGGAAGAGCGAAGATACAAGCATAATATATACAAAAGGAATTATATACAATTGTGTGAAACACGGTTGGTACATGGCTCCCCCCCTAAAAACGACATACTGTACATGTTAAATAGGGCGCCCTGATCTAGAGAGGCGAACTGTAGGCGGGTCATCTGGCAGAAGATAAGCAGGTTTTAGACGATCAATGGAGACCCAGTCTTCTTTGCCCCGAATGTTTAGGAAGAATGCTTTCGGACTGCGTCGGATCACAAGGAAAGGGCCCGTGTAAGGGGGCGTTAGTGTTGGCTTGCTGGTGTCGTTGCGCAGGAAGACGTGCGTTGCAGAGTGCAAGTCCGTTGGTATGTGATGCTTCGCTGGGGGCTTGTAAGTCTGGCGGCACGGAGTAAATTTTCCCACGACGTGACGTATGCGCTGGAGATCGTCGGAGGAGGTTGTAGAAGGAAAAAATTCGGCAGGGACGACCAACGGATTGCCATACACAATTTCAGCTGCCGAGACGTCGAGGGCGTCTTTAGGAGTGGTCCTTAGTCCAAGGAGGACCCAGGGAAGCTGAGTAAACCAGTTGCAATCCTTGCAGCGGGACATCAAAGCTGCTTTGAGGGTGCGATGAAAACGTTCAACCATTCCATTGGCAACGGGGTTGTAGCCCGTTGTCTGATGTAGGGTGATGCCCAGGAGATTCGTTAATGACGTTCACAATTGAGAGGTGAAGGTGGTTCCCCTGTCAGAAGTAATATGCTCAGGGATACCGAATCTTGAAATCCATCCAGAGAGTAAGGCAGATGTACATGAGGCGGACGTTGCAGTTTCCATGGGAATGGCTTCAGGCCAACGAGTGGAGCGGTCGATGATGGTAAACAGGTAACGATGTCCTTGTGATGTGGGTAGGGGGCCTACAACGTCGACGTGAATGTGTGCGAAACGACGCTGAGGTTGAGGAAAGGTGCCCACTCCTGAATCCGTGTGTCGATGTACTTTGGAAGTTTGGCAAGAAGTACAGGCGCGGACCCAATCCTTAGCATCCTTAGAAATGCCATGCCAAATGAACTTTGCCTTCAGCAGCTGTTCAGTAGAACGGCATGAGAGATGTGAAAGGCCGTGGATGAAATCAAACACCTGTCGGCACATGGGAGCAAGAATCCAAGGTTGCGGTCTACCAGTACTGACGTCACAGAGGAGGGTGGTGTTGGAGTCTTCGAG
>NC_090729.1:79199913-79274913 GCF_036898095.1 Palaemon carinicauda
CTTCGCAAAAGCCTACACTGATCCAATAGACCTAAAGAGATTTTGGAGAAGTGGGCCTATGAAAAGTACATTGTTTATGATATGGGCTTTATATATACCAACCAATATATCCCTTGTAATAACGATAGTTCGAACAGTTTTATTTCTAATATTGTATAAAATTCCGGTATCTATAATTGATGACATTCATTTATGCTTATAAGAAAATCCATCTATTTTCAATAAAATTACGAACACATTTCATTCATAGCAACTTTCCTAGTATTTTCAAGTTTAAAGTGATAGTAATTCTTTATGAGAATGTATCGCAAAGGCTATAAGAAGAACTTAGCTGTTAAAGCTGTCTTACACATTTTGATACACATTTGCAGTCTCTAAATCCGAAAAAAAAATCTTGAGGATATTCTGTACCCAGGAGCATTTCAAGCCGCATAAGTTACAAAAAACAGGTCACCACTAACCTGATTTATTCCTAAGAACATAGGAAACAATCTTTTTGTCTACTATTGTGGACCTATTTCTGAATTGGAAAGACATGTGAAGACATGAAATATTCTTTTTTTCTTTTTCGATTTGCTTTTGCATGGTTTTCGAAACACACGAAGTTTGACTTTTACTTAGAGGAATATTAGTGGGAATATTATCCAAAAGAAATGCAAATTGAGCTGTTAAAAGACATTACGGCAGTTTCCTTGTATACATTTGGAGACCATAAAAATCAGAAAAATCCATTAACATCATATTACACCTGAACTAAATTACCTTTCCATTCATTTTGATACAGCAGTTACCAGCGTCGGTTTATTTTCCACTTAGAGTAAGGAATTTGGATGTTTTCAGTGCAAATCACATCCGGAAACAGGGGCTACAGGAATAATCTCTCTCGTGAATGGACTATATATATATATATATATATATATATATATATATATATATATATATATATATATATATATATATATAATATATATATATATATATATATATATATATATATATATATATATGTATATATATATATATATATATATATATATATATATATATATATATATACATATATACTGTATGTATGTTGCTCAGCAGTGTGACGGCGCCGAGTAAGGCTGTGAACTCAAAGGCAGGTTGGAAACGACTGAGTTATATTATTGTAGAACATTCTCCTTTTATACAAAACCTCAAGGCAACAGGACATAACAAGTTCACAAGACAGACAATATTACAGAGGAAAAACCAGACATGAATTTTCATGTTCGTTTTAGTGCGAGGGAAGAGCGAAGATACAAGCATAATATATACAAAAGGAATTATGTACAATTGTGTGAAACACGGTTGGTACATGGCTCCCCCCCTAAAAACGACATACTGTACATGTTGAATAGGGCGCCCTGATCTAGAGAGGCGAACTGTAGGCGGGTCATCTGGCAGAAGATAAGCAGGTTTTAGACGATCAATGGAGACCCAGTCTTCTTTGCCCCGAATGTTTAGGAAGAATGCTTTCGGACTGCGTCGGATCACAAGGAAAGGGCCCGTGTAAGGGGGCGTTAGTGTTGGCTTGCTGGTGTTGTTGCGCAGGAAGACGTGCGTTGCAGAGTGCAAGTCAGTTGGTATGTGATGCTTCGCTGGGGGCTTGTAAGTCTGGCGGCACGGAGTAAATTTTCCCACGACGTGACGTATGCGCTGGAGATCGTCGGAGGAGGTTGTAGAAGGAAAAAATTCGGCAGGGACGACCAACGGATTGCCATACACAATTTCAGCTGCCGAGACGTCGAGGGCGTCTTTAGGAGTGGTCCTTAGTCCAAGGAGGACCCAGGGAAGCTGAGTAAACCAGTTGCAATCCTTGCAGCGGGACATCAAAGCTGCTTTGAGGGTGCGATGAAAACGTTCAACCATTCCATTGGCAACGGGGTTGTAGCCCGTTGTCTGATGTAGGGTGATGCCCAGGAGATTCGTTAATGACGTTCACAATTGAGAGGTGAAGGTGGTTCCCCTGTCAGAAGTAATATGCTCAGGGATACCGAATCTTGAAATCCATCCAGAGAGTAAGGCAGATGTACATGAGACGGACGTTGCAGTTTCCATGGGAATGGCTTCAGGCCAACGAGTGGAGCGGTCGATGATGGTAAACAGGTAACGATGTCCTTGTGATGTGGGTAGGGGGCCTACAACGTCGACGTGAATGTGTGCGAAACGACGCTGAGGTTGAGGAAAGGTGCCCACTCCTGAATCCGTGTGTCGATGTACTTTGGAAGTTTGGCAAGAAGTACAGGCGCGGACCCAATCCTTAGCATCCTTAGAAATGCCGTGCCAAATGAACTTTGCCTTCAGCAGCTGTGCAGTAGAAGGCATGAGAGATGTGAAAGGCCGTGGATGAAATCAAACACCTGTCGGCACATGGGAGCAAGAATCCAAGGTCGCGGTCTACCAGTACTGACGTCACAGAGGAGGGTGGTGTTGGAGTCTTCGAGGGGAAAATCTTCCCAACGGAGGGACGTGCAGGATGTCCTACAAGCTTGATACTCTGGATCCTGTCGTTGGGCTTCAGCCAGGGCGTTGTAATCCAATCCCAGTTGAATGGCAGCCAACGTGTTTCTTGACAGAGCATCGGCTACGGGATTCATTTTCCCAGGGACGTATTGGAGGGTGCAATTGTATTCAGCCACGGCGGAGAGATGTCGGCGTTGACGGCGGACCAGGCGTCAGACTGTCGAGTGAAGGCGTGCACCAGAGGCATGTGGTCTGTGCGAATGACGAAGGGCGTACCTTCTAAGAAATGGCGAAAGTGACGGACAGCCAAGTGCACCACCAGCAATTCTCGATCGAAGGTAGAATAACCCGATTATGCCTTGGACAGTTTTCTGCTGAAGAAGGCCAATGAGCGGGGCGAGCCTTTGACCACCTGCTCGAGTACTGCACCAATAGCAACGTCGCTGGCATCGGTGGAGAAAAGGAGAGGGGCGTGTGGGATAGGAAAAGTGAGAGCCTCAGCAGTTGATAGGGCCTTCTTTGCATTGCAGAAGGCTGCTTCTTGAAGGGGACCCCACTTTAGGTCCTTTGGCTTGCCCTTGAGGGAGGCGTAGAGGGGAGCAAGAGTGGCGGCAATGGCTGGCAGAAAACGGTGATAATAGTTTATCATGCCCAAGAACTCCTGCAGAGCTTTGACGGTCAAGGACGTGGGGAAATTCTGAACGGCTGCTACCTTCTCAGGGAGGGGATGGACTCCTTCAGGAGTGATACAGTGCCCTAAGAACGACACTTCGTTGGCGCCAAAGGTACACTTGTCGTACCGGACTACAAGGCCGTTTTGTTGCAGGCGGTCGAGCATGATGCGCAGGTGACGGAGGTGTTCCTCTTTTGAGGAGGAGAACACAAGTATGTCGTCCACATAACATACACAGAAAGGGAGGTCCCCTAAGATGCCATCCATGAGACGTTGAAACGTTGCCCCAGCATTACGAAGGCCAAAACAGGAGTAATTGAAGGTGTATGTGCCAAACGGAGTGGTGATGGCAGTCTTGGGGATGTCTTCTGGGTTCATAGGCACCTGATAATACCCCTTCAGGAGGTCGAGCGTAGAGAAAACCTTCGCTTTGTGCAGGTAGGAGGTTACATCGGCAATGTTTGGGAGGGGGTAGTGATCTGGTTCTGTTTGCATGTTCAGGCGCCTGTAATCCCCGCACGGACGGAGGGAGCCGTCTTTCTTCAGAACGATGTGTAAGGGTGACGACCATGGGCTGGAGGCCTTTTGGCAAAGGCCCATTTTCTCCATTTCGGCGAACGTCTGTTGGCGGCTGCCAATCGTTCCGGTGCCAGACGTCTGAATTTTGCGAAGACTGGGGGTCCCGTCGTCTTGATATGGTGATAAATACCGTGCTTGGCAGGAACCGTGGGCGTTTGGCGAAGTTCTGGACGGAAAACTTCCGGGTACGACGTGAGGAGGTGGGCGTAGGCATCCGTGGGTGCCCTGATGTGGAGAGCGAGGTTAGAGGGGGCGGGTTGAAGAGGTGTCGACAAGTACGAGTCTGCGTTGACCAAATGTCGGTGGGCGACATCAACCAGAAGGTGGAAATGAGAGAGGAAATCCGCACCGAGGATTGGCATTGTGACGTCAGCAACGAGAAACTTCCAATTGAATTTACCGTTTCCGAACGATAATGTGAGGTTCTCGTAACCGTAGGTAGGTATCGCAGATCCGTTGGCAGCTACCAAGCGGACGTCGGCAGATGTAGACAGACTACGTTGTGCCTTGAAGAGTTTCCTTGGTAAAAGAGAACGACAATCACCCATGTCTACCAAAAATCACACGCCTGTTCCTGCATCCTGTAAAAAGAAAAGATTAGAAACATGGGAGGCCACCGCCACAAGCGATGGCCTACTTACACGTTTTTTGGCCACTGACAATCTTTGGCACATTTCTTCGCGGTTGCCCCGAATCTGAAGTGGTAGTAGCAAAACTGCGGCGGATGGGAGGTTATTAAGTGGCTGTAGATGTCGTTCGTTGGGGCGCGAGCGATTGGTGGGTGGTGGGCGGCTTTGTCGCTGCTTCAGCACGTCACGCGGTAGGCGTGTATGTCCTACGGCATTCATGTCAGCTTCGGTTGACGTTGAATAGGCATCCTCGTCGTCAGGAGTGGAGGCGTTGATGGAGGTCTTGAAGTTGCTGTCCATAAGGGCGTCGGCTTTGGTCATCAAGTCCTTTATGGGTAAACTATCGACATCGGGTATGGCAGCGCGTAAAGGTTCAGGTAAACGGCGTATCCAAAGGGCACGGAGTAGGTTCACCTCACGAGGAGAGCCATCTGCGGCATCTTGAAGGCGAGCGATACTGGTCATTTCCCTGAGGGCAAGCGAAGCCCTTTGGTCCCCCAACGGTTGTTGCGAGAGCTGAAAAAGCTTTGCTATACGGGCGGCTGGCGACGGAGAGTACTGCTGCAGAAGGTATGTTTTGAGGGCGTCATACGCTATTGGGATGTCTCCTTGTTCACAAAACCAGTCGGATATTTCTGGGAAGGTGTCCTCGGGTATCGCCGCGAGAACATAATCCGCTTTGGTGGTTGAGCGAGTCACGCCCCTGATACGAAAGTGGACTTCAGCGCGTTGAAACCAAGCAAACGCTTCTCTGCTGGCGAACGGTGAAAGTTTCAATGGGACGGCCGCGGCGCCAACTGCTGTAGTAGAGTCCATCTCCGTCATAGTACCAACGATGGAGGGGCGAGGGAGGTGGGGGTGGAAGGCGGTGGGAGCGAGTCGATTTCCGGGGTCACCAATGTGACGGAGCCGAGTAAGGCTGTGAACTCAAAGGCAGGTTGGAAACAACTGAATTATATTATTGTAGAACATTCTCCTTATATACAAAACCTCAAGGCAACAGGACATAATAAGTTCACAAGACAGACAATATTACTGAGGAAAAACCAGACATGAATTTTCATGTTCGTTTTATTGCGAGGGAAGAGCGAAGATACAAGCCTAATATATACAAATGGAATTATGTACAATTGTGTGAAACACAGTTGGTACAGCAGCAATGCATTCAAGTTTTGAGTCAAAATTTCCAAAGTTTTCATAATATTCAGTGAAAATAAGGGTTGTGTACAATCGACAACGAAATTGATACAAACATTTTAATTAAATCTCGTTCGTAAGAAAAGAAATATAATCTCATTTTTTCGTATAATGACAATACATAATTTCGTATTTTTACTTACTTTTTACTTACTTTGATGGCTGCTTTTCCGGTCCCGTACAGCAGGGGAACCCCACTCTCTACAGGACCTCCACTGTCGTTTTACCTTGTTCGTTCACAGTATTAATCTTTTTAAGTAACATATTGTTCATTTACTGTTAAATTGTCACTGTCAAAAGACTCATGAAATAAGAAAGTCTTCAGTTTCCTCTTGAAAGCCTTAATGTTTTCAATCATTCGAATGTTTCGTGGGAGCTTATTATATGGTCTCGGGGCCGCATATTTAAAGGCTCTGGAGCCTAAAGTAGACATAAATTTAGGTTCCAACAGTTTTAAGCCATCTGTAACTATTCTCGTGTCGACACAATTTGTTGGCTGCGCAATATGTAGCAATCCTCTCAAGTATTTTGGACGACCGGTTCTGATAACTTGGTGGGGTATTGTACATATTTTGAATTCAATTCTCGCTTTAATCGGTAGCCAGTGTAAATCAATTAGTATAGGGGTGATCCTTTCTCTAGGTGGGACACCTTATATCATTCTTGCTCCTCTGTTTATTATGTTTTGTAATTTATTAAGTTGGACTTTTGATAAATTGTAGCAGATAGAGTTGCAGTAGTCAATCATGGTAATATCACAGTTTATTCTAAGTTTCTTGGCAGAATTTTCGTTTAGGTACTTTTTTATAAACGCAATATTTCTTAGATGATAACCAGCAGTTTTTATTACATTGTTTATTTGGGCATTTAGAGACAGGTTGCAGTCAAGAAATACACCCAGATCTCGAACTTTACCAGATATCGTCACCGAGTCATTATTTATGTTCATTTGAATATCACCTAAGTTTAATGTAGTAAATGGTTATATAAAGCAAGTTATGTCATTAAATGGGAAATTCATAAGATAAAAACATTCACATACGCAATATAATCGTATTACCACGAAGTCGTTCGAAATTTGCAAACTTTTTTCCCCAGAGATTCAGTATATCGACACTTATATTCCTGAATGGGTTGCTGGGAGGTTCCTCCTCATGTCATCCTCTCTCTCTGTTTTGATATTCCTCTTCACTTTAAGAGGAAAAAGAAGCAAGTGGGGAGGTAGAGAGTACAGAGTAGTCGGTTTTCCCATCAGAATGGGTTGTTGAGAGGTCCTCTCTCTCTCTCTCTCTCTCTCTCTCTCTCTCTCTCTCTCTCTCTCTCTCTCTCTCTCTCTCTCTCTCTCTCAAAGGTTCACGCATGAAGCTTAGATCGATCATAGAGATTTATTAGAGGATAACCTACAGAAAAACAACTTCTGTCGATATAAACACCCCAACCTCAAGTGTTACATCTCTTTCGCTACCAGGTGTCCATTTTGTGGCTAAAAAAAAAAAAAAAAAAAAAAAAAAAAAAAAAAAAAAAAAAACGAAATGTTTAGCTTTTGGCTAAAATAAGTTGCTTCGTACCTTTATCACCATATAGTCACAGAGATCATTGTAGCAAATCTGAATTTTCCAACAATATGCTGTTCTTTGTACAAAGGCGCAGTTCACTGTAATGTTGCTACATTTAACAGCATATTCAAACATGGTAGCTATTATTATTATTATTATTATTACTTACTAAGCTACAACCCTAGTTGGAAAAGCAGTATGCTATAAGCCCAGGGGCTCCAACAGGGAAAATAGCTCAGTGCGGAAAGGAAAAAAGGAAAATAAAATATTCTAAGAAGAGTAACAACAATAAATATCTCCTATATAAACTATAAAAACTTTAACAAAACAAGAGGAAGAGAAATAAGATAGGAGAGTGTGCTCGAGTGTACCCTCAAGCAAGAGAACTCCAACCCAAGACAGTGAAAGGCCATGGTACAGAGGCTATGGCACTACCCAAGACTAGAGAACAGTGGTTTGATTTTGGAGTGTCCTTCTCCTAGAAGAGCTGCTTACCATAGCTAAAGAGTCTCTTCTACCCTTACCAAGAGGAAAGTGGCACTGAACAATTACAGTGCAGTAACCCCTTGGGTGATGAAGAATTGTTTGGTAATCTGTGTTGTCAGGTGTATGAGGATAGAGGCGAATATGTAAAGAATATGCCAGACTATTCAGTGTGTATGTAGGCAAAGGGAAAATGAACCGTAACCAGAGAGGAGGATCCAATGTAGTACTGTCTGGCCAGTCAAAAGACCCCATGGGCAGGAACAGAGAAACTATGATTTCGATTAATACCTGCAATTTTCATTTGTATATGTGAATTATGCTAGCAACAATTTACTCCACCAACAAAAATAACCGTTCAACCCATACCGAAAGAATCGTTTGCTGGGGCTTTACTATGGCAGATATTACCTAAAGTAAATATCCCTCCCATAAATCCCCGTAAATTTCATTTAGATACGTAAACTATTCTACAAGTAATTTACGGCGCCGTCGAAAATCGGCCTTCCACGGATATCGAAAATGGCTGTTGTGACTTATCCATGGCAAGTATTAATACGAAAATTGGTAAGAATGTAGTTCATATGACACCCATCAAACCCTGTAAAAATCATTTGGATATCTGTAAAATGTAGGAGTAGTTATCGCTAATTGCTCCTCACTGATTTTCTAGATCAAAATCGTCACTTACTAACAAAATTGACCGCCAGGGTATAACACATATAAACATGCAAATTGGCAGAAACAAGCTTATATATATATATATATATATATATATATATATATATATATATATATATATATATATATATATATATATATATATATGTATATATATATATATATATATATATATATATATATATATATATATATATATATATATATATATATATATATATATATATATATATATATGTATATATATATATATATATATATATATATATATATATATATATATATATATATATATATTTATATATATATATATATATGTATAAATAATCCCTTAAAATCTTATTTGGATATATTTATTGATATCGGAGTTATTTACCCCGCCGCTAAATATATCAGCGGCTCCCCCAACCCCAACGATAATACTAAATGGAATGACTAGCCTATAGGCTGGACAAATTTCGTTCGCCAAAATTTTGGCATTTCGTTTAAGGTCACTTATATCGTTCGCGACTTAATTCTGTAAAGACAAATACCAATCATAGAAACATAGAAAAAATTAAATAGTTCTGTCTTGATTGGTTAGAATTGCAATGAAAAAGCAGGAAGATGTTGAGATGAAAGAAAGAAAGAAGAACTACAGAAAAGAAACTTTAGAATAGGAGAACTTAGATAGAAAAAAGAATGGCTGAATTAAAAGGGCAATCTTTTGACGCACATCGGCTAGTGACCAAGAAGTAAATGATCTTACAGAGAAAGTTGATTATTTAGCAAAGCATATGGAATCAATCAAGTTAGCACTTCAAACACTGATGGTCCCCAAAAGGAAGAAAAATACATATGCGGAAACAGTTGAGGAAAAAATTCTAGAAATTAAATCAAGACAGGCATCAACTAGAATCATCAAGAGGAGGAATAATAAATTGTAAGGATAGTAAATAAGTGTAAGTTACCAAAATCTGAGAAAGTGGTCCTAATTAAACCGGTTCTGAATGGTTCCCTAGATTAACAGGAATTGATATCGCTCAAAAAGACATAGCTTAACTTGCCTTCGCTGAAACGGCTGGGCATGAAGTTCATAAGTACCTATTTCGAATCCATCCTTTATTTCAAAATTGCTAGAATATGCCATTCTTAAACAACTAGTTAGTCACTTAGAAAGAAACGAATCATGCCAGGCAACCAGTAAGCATACATGAAATTATATTATATGGAGACAGCTATTTGCTCTGTTGTAAAAGATATACTGGGAATGATGGATGAGAACATATGTGATATCTTGATATTAGTGCATGAACTCCTACCTGATGATTTACGGTCCATCAGTATTGAAATTCATACGTCCTATGAACCATTAAACAGGGGGTATCCAAGGGAAGCGTACTAGGCCCATTCTTATTCTGTATCTATTCTATAGGTGTATCAAAAGTACTACAGAGGCATGGAGTGAAGTTTAAACTATTTGTGCATGATACACCATTTTACTTCTCAATAGTAGACTCTTGGCAAGTACAGTCAGTGGTAACGTGTTCGCCTAGCATTCGCATGGCAGCATATCAACCCTGCCCGGGACCGTGACTTTAAGCTGTTTACAGTGGAGGCCACTGCTGTGGTCGGGCATCACTATGGGGGCTTGTGCTTGACCGGCTGACGTTCAGGTGAGCCTCTATTCTGATGAAACTGGAACTGAAACCAAACACCTTTCAACGTTTATTTGACACAGTGAATGCTGCTTAAACTTTTAACCAGGTTTTTATAGTGCGTTGGGGAATGGATGACAATTAATCAACTAAAATTAAATGAAAATAAAGCTAATTTTAAGGTGTTTGCAAAGAAGAACAATTTAAGAAACTTGTCTGACATCCAAATAAATGATGATAACAATTCAGTCCTAATATCTTGTATAGTTCGTGACTTAGGGGTATCACTTGACTGTAATTTGTGACTGAGCTCAAATAGATAACGTAGTAGGAACCATTAGATATCACCTTAGAAACGATGCTTTTGTGAAGAAGAATTTGGTTAAATATTCTGCAAAGAAACTTGAAATGAAATTTGTTATTACCGAGATTAACTACTGTAACCACATTTACCAAAATATACCCAAAGTGCAACTTAGGATATTAGAAAGAGTATGATATACTTAATTTATACTTTTTATACAGCACATACACTCAAGCACTTCAATATATATATATATATATATATATATATATATATATATATATATATATATATATATATATATATATATACACACACACACACACACACACACACACACACACACACACACACACATATATATATATATATATATATATATATATATATATATATATATATATATATATATAGCTTTAAGGGTTATGGCTAATTTGAATATCCTTCCTATGTAAATCTATTTGTAAGATTACGATTGTAGTAAGTTTATTTTACGGAGACAATTTGTCAGTAAGATTAAATGGTGTGATGTTTACTTCCTTTTTTGTATCTTACCACAATCTTTAAAAAAGCAAAGGTTATCGGGTAGTCGACTTAACAATGTTTGGATCGTAAAGTTGTGAAAAAAAAAAAAAAAAAATAAAAAACATAGTAAAATTTGTTTGAGGATGAAACTTCTTAATATGCTTAATTTTTTATTTTTTATTGAGTAGCTAAGGTCGTTAATATGGTGATTTCTGAAACGTTACTAGGTTTCTTTCTTTTCTGTTTCACAACTTTTCAGTTTGATCAATTTCAGTCTCATAAAAAAGGAGACAATCTAGTTTTGTGTAAGGTAAACTACACAGAGACTGCGCTATGAAATAAAGTACTTCCGTGTTTTAATTCTTTCATTTTACATTGTTTAGAGTATTGTTCTCCTGTCTGGTCTTCAGCTGCTGAGCATCTTAATTTGCGGGACAGAAACTTACGTTTAATTAAATTTCTTATTCCTGATCTAGATATTAACCTTTGGCACCGTCGTTCAATTAGTTCATTACGTTTGTTGCATAAGATTTTTAATAATTCAGACCATCTTTTGCATTCAGATCTTTCCGGACAGTTTCATCCTGTTCGTAATACTAGTTATGCAGTTCATTCTAATAGTCAGGCCTTCTCTATCATGAGGCTCAATACTACACAGTACTCTAGAAGTATTATTCCAGCTGTGACCAAGTTATGGAATGATCTTCTAATTGGGTTGTTGAATCAGTAGAACTTTAAAAGTTCAAACTCGCAGCAAATGTTTTTATGTTGAACAGGCTTGCATAAGTCCTTTTATAGTTTATGAATTTAATATATTGTAATGTTGTTAATGCTTTTAAAGTATTCTATTTTAATTTTCATTATTCCCTATATCGTTTATTTATTTCCTTATTTCCTTCCCTCACTGGGCTATTTTTCCCTGTTGGAGCCCTTGGGCTTATAGCATCTTGCTTTTCCAACTAGGGTTGTAGCTTAGCTAGTAATAATAATAATAATAATAATAATAATAATAATAATAATAATAATAATAATAAGAATTATTATTGTTTAGTTTATAACTTAAACTTGTATGGCAATGCAAGTTCAATTCCAAACTCGTAAATGCTTATTTCCTAAAATCACCAAAATCCAGAATGAAACTATACGTATTGAAACTTTTTATAAGATTTGCATCAAGAAAACTAATTTGATTTTCAAGTTAGTTTTCTACTTTGAAATACTAATATGCTTCTTCTTTTGGTACTGTAGGGAGTTGGGAACATGGATCAAATCCTTAACCACCAGAAAGGTATCATCAACAACCCTATATTTTTAAGAAAGCTTAGAAATATGTTTGCCATTGGAACAGATCAAGCCCAGGACAAACCCCTTTTGCTGTATGTAGTGCTTTATGTTAAACACAAAATCATTTTCTTCATAGCATAATCTCAATAGCTTTGTTTAAAGTCACATTTTTCCAGTAATTCAAAATCATTTCAGAAGAAATGATTTTATGTGAACCCATTTGATGTCTGAAGGAAGTGATATATTCCTGAAAATGACTGAATTCAGCAATGGGTACTGAATCAGACATGGCAATTCAACCCTTATTATCATAATAATAATAATAATAATAATAATAATAATAATAATAATAATAATAATAATAATAATAATAATTATTACTATTATTATTATTATTATTATTATTATTATTATTATTATTATTAGTAGTAGTAGTAGTAGTAGTAGTAGTAGTAGTAGTATTTTAATTATTATTATTATCCTTATCATTATTAATATAGATTTTAATTGTTCTAATTTCTATTTCAATAATTTTGATTATTATTATCATTACTATTATTTGGAAATCCAGAAGACATTTGCAGTACATCAAATTTCCCATATAAGGCCCTTAAAAGAGTTGATTCATAGGCAATATGTACAGCATGAAAAGCACTAAGAAAGACCCTGTGGTCTAAAAATTCAAAGTTGTTCCTATGAGAGTACAAACAATCGGCTTTTATGTAGGCAGTGTGTTTTCAACGCGCAAACTGGTCAGCTGTTGAATCATTTACCGAGCAGTTAAGTGAAAGGTGGGATTGAGGTGAGGAGTCCCGCTATCTAAACTGTTAAAGTATTTTCACTTAGGTTTTCGGCTGAATCGAGTATTGACGTACTGATGTGCACTCAAGGAAACTTTTAATTTTCTTTTTCTTTCAGGATGTGAATATTGGGGGTTGATTGTTATTGGGAAGCAAGAAACTCGTAGCGGGATGATGGACTTTAAATCCAGTTTTTTTTTTTTCTTTTTGTTAAACTGGCTGTAAATCCACACTCTTTCTATGCTCTGACTAGAGGCATGATTGTTCTCAATCATTGTGCGTTCCTCATATAGGTTATGCGCAGACATATGCTTGGAGAGGGAGGAAGAGGGATTTGGTTCATCCTTGTGCTTATCAGGTGCATCTGCTCTTGCTGCTACTGCACTTAAAAGGGCCGGTCGGCTAATCCTGATTTTTAATGACAGGACAATGACTTTCATACCACTTAATAAGGTGACATAGGACCTCTCCAAACTGCATAGGATTTTTGCTTCTGACCTTTGGTTTTGCGACGCCAGGGGAATTTGTTCTGAAAATTAGTGTTTTTCAAATTCTATCTCATCATTTGATAATTATTGTTAAGATCGGGGATTATTACTTATATAGACCTGATATAGACCTCCAGTAATATGAAGATTTTTTTTTTTAATTAATTTTTCTACCAGATATGAATTCTTTTTATTATGGTAAAAAAAAAATAAACCCTAAAAATCAGGAGGAAAAAATTAACAAAAATGGGAAAAAAAGAGCTTTATTTCATTGTTTTATATTGTATTTCCAAGTTGCATACCAGATTTCAATGCTATATCTTTAAAAATAAGGAAGACTATTGAATTGGAAGGTCAATAAGTATAGTTTTGAGATACGGGCATTCAAAGTTTTTTCTTGTATTTCTATAAAGACAATATCAATAAATCATGATTATTATGAATTTTTCGTTCCTTTTTTGGGGTATTGATAAAAGAAAATCAAGATGTATATAATAATTTAATCATAAATGAAGATCCTTTTTCACAATATCTTGCTTCTTTTGGCTCCTGTGAGGCAAGGCGGCCGCTCCTCTATCTACAACACTCTCTCTGCCCTACCAATATTACCCTTTTCTGATCCCTTAATAGAGCGAATTTTCTTCTTTCTTATCTTAGCAAGATGTTGAAATTGTCTTTTCCTCTATGACATGATAAAAGCAAACGTAAAAATGAGCGAATGTCAGAGGGTGCTCAAAGTTTTTCTTTGTAGTTTTACAAAGACAATATTAATAAATCCTGATGATTATGAATTCTATGTTCCTTTTTTGGATATTGATAAACGGAAACAAAGTTATTTATCATAATTTACTCAAAAGAAGATTCTTTTGCTAAATATCTTGCTTCTTTTCCTCGTGTCAGGCAAGGCCATCGCTTCTCCATCCAAGTCTCTCTCTCTCTCTCTCTCTCTCTCTCTCTCTCTCTGCACTACTGATAGTACCCTCTTCTGAACTCATCATAAGGTGAATTTTCTTCTTCCTTATGTTATTAAGATGTTGAAATAGTCTTTTCCTCTTTGAGATGATGAAATCTTTGCCAAAAACGAGAAAAACTAATGTAAAAATTAGTGAATGTCAGAGGTCAAGCTCAGGCATTTACTCTCTCTGAGGTGTGAAATTTACCTTATACTCAGAAGTTATACATATGCCATTTTTCACAATTTCTTTTACATTAAAATTTGATAATTATAAAAATTTATGGTAACAAAAGAAATACTGCATTTTCTTATAGGAAACAATGTTTATGGTTTATTGAGTTACTCTTACTGATCACCATGTAAGTAAGAGGGATTTTGATAAAATATTTCGTATACAAATTCTCCATAGCCATATGAAGCTTAGTGAATTTTTTTCAGGATTTTGTGTTTTTCTTCCTATACCCCCATATATTATCATTCCAGCCAGCCCCCTTAATCTCATAGCTAATCATTACCCAGCGATTGTATGGTAAGAGCAAGGATCCCTTGGACCTACATTGGAAGGTTTCTGGTTCTGTTGGTATGTTTGGTTCCTCCGGTGTTCGCCGCACCCTATCGAAATGATCGTCTTCGTTTGTGTCACCAGTGATGACAAGTGTAACCTAAGGGGTTTTAGCCTCTTTAGGTCTTTCAGGTAGGATCCCCAGTGCCAGTGTGGTGATGCCAGTGGCGAGGAGCATGTTAGTGTGTTCCCAGTGTTAGTGTTCTGGTAATGTCTATAATGGCTCCAACTCCCAAGCGGCCCAGGTTGTGGGGGGGGTGGTGTTATCCAGCATGCATCTCCCTGACCCAGTCACTCTTGTCGTCCCCCAATCCCCTGTGACTTTCCCTAACCCCTTGTGCTTGGGGGTGCCTTAGGCTTCCGGTCCCACAAAGTGTGACTTCCCTCCCTGTGACAGTATTCAAAGTGTTGCTGTTCCTGTTGGAGTAACCCCTGTGGTTCTTCCCTCTATATGGGTTTCTCAAACTGTGACTCCTATGCTTGCAGAGCCTGGGAGGATTGGAAGGAGAAACAAATGTGTGCATTCTTCCTCCTCCTTAGACTTCTCTTCCTCATTATTCTCTTTGGCTTCCAATTCTTTCACTTTAAAGATGAAGAAGAAGGGGAAGAAGTTGAGAAGGGCTTGTCAGCTGTAGTTGGAGGAAAGTGCTCCTTTCAACACCACCTCTCTTAAGAGGAGTGGGCAGCACCTGAGTGGCTTCCGACCCCATTAGGAAATAACCATCGCCTAGTGTTTCGCCCTCCAGGGGTGGGTACATTGGTCCTGGGCCATGTCCCTGTGTCACAGCCTTGAACATCTTCCCCTCTTTCGCTTCCAACTCTGTTACCTCTTCTAAGATGAAGTAGAGGAATAAGTTGTGTTAGTCTTGTCAGCCGTAGTCGTAGGAAAACTCGCCTACTGACACTACTTTTCTTAAGGAGGGTGAGTGGCTGAGAAGGAAGCCACGTCCCTGCATTTCGGTCCCCTGCTACTCTACCCCTCTTTGGCTTTTAACTTCATCACTTCCGAGATGAAGAAGCAGAGGAAAAAGTTCTTGAAAATTGTACGATGGAAGGAATAAAACAAGTCCATTAAAAAAGGTTCACTTTAATGAAAGGTTGAACTTGCATGTGAAGTTAAATTTAGAACTGGTTGCTGGTGGGCTTGTTGTCGGAAAGAAGGATTTTCCTGAGTCAGAATTAACTACAGGTATTCTGTCTTCCTTCTCCTATCCTCCTCGTTTTTAAAGAAACCCTGAGGACATAAACGAAATACGATTTTCAAATGGTTAAGGCAAGTTCTGCTAAATCACTAAATTCAATAACTGTAGTAAAATGAAATAAGATTTTTTAAGGAAAAGGTGCAAGCTCTGCTATTTGACTCAAGTCACTAAACTCAGTAGTTAACTTTACAATTAATTTGAATTCTGAGCAATAACAAATATATAGCCTACATATTCTGCCTCCAATTTAACGTGGCAACCACCTAACCACAAAAGGCCTAATGATCCGAAAACTTCGGCGTAAAGTAAACAACATAACATTGGCGAATAAAGTAAAAACTGCCTCTAATCCTAAAAACTTTCATATGGTAACACGCAAAGTTACAGCAGTGATAAATTATGAATAGTTTAAAAACCAAATCCACAGGGTTTATTAATTGGGAATCGAGAAAGGGATTATTCATCCACGATAAACAAATTGACAGGAAATCACTTTAGAAGTCAGCATATCTTTCGTAATGACATACCTTATAAATTCAATTCCTCGGAAATTTTCCGGAGTAGTGTTCTGATGTTACGACGCTTATGGCTGGTCCCGTTTTGTGCAGGATGGCGGAGAAAAGCGAGTATATGTTACTCTTCCATTATACGACTTCGACAAACTCTGGATATCAACACTCTTGTGATAGCCAGCCGTCCATCCAGTACAAAAACCTTCTTTCAACTCTACTTCTCTCTGCTGGCGATATTTTTTTTTTGTATTCGTATTACTGTAAAAAACAAGACCACCAGCAGATAGTTCCGAAAGGGTTGTTATGCAGTTTATGCTTCAAAGGATTTACCGTCAAAACGAAAATATACAATATGCTGGGTTTCCCTTCAAGCGTAAATGACCATTAATTATAGTAATAATAATGCATAAGTTATCACTGGGTAACACAGGTTTACCCAAAAAGAAAATAAATAAACAATAGAATATATAATTAGCTAACCAACTAGCAACAACAAAAGGAACAAAAACATTAATTAAACAATTTTCAGCAAAAGTCAAGGAGGGCTTGTCAACCATACTCATAGGAAAGGCCTACAACCCTGTGTTTTAGCCACCCGGAGCTGAAGCATGTAGCCAGGTCCATAACCATGTGTCACAGTCTTGGGCTCCAGCTGCCAGGCTTGTGTCCCCGACTACCCTGGTAGCCTTGAGTGACTGTTAACGGTTCTATGTTTAAACCCCAGGACCAATGCACAAGGCTGAAGTCGTGACCCCATGTCATGGCATGAGCCTCTGCCCCATTGGAGCCAGGATCAGGTTCTCATGGTGGATTGGTGATATGACTCTATACTTAGGGATCCTGGAACTGATAGAAAGAGCCAGGGACATGGCACTGGGCCATGGCGTTGAGCCTCCAGGTCTTTGGCTGGCTATCTCAGTAGCCAAGCAGAAAAAGTATTATAGCCTTTGCATAGGTCACGGCTATGAACCTTGGCCCCCTGAAGTCTTACACTATCCCAATAGCAAAGTGGACATAGGGGCCTCGAGCCTCAGTTTCCTGGAGCTGGGGCTTAATTTACCAGCTTTGTTTTGTATTAGCTCAGTGTTTCTGATCCCTGGCCATAAGTATGTCTGTGTAGGCCATGTATTTTGAGGACCGATGCATGTGGTCGCGGCCCTGTGTCACAGTTCCATCCCTCGCTCCCATGGGATTGGGCCGAGGTTCCCCCTGACTACATTTTTGTCTGGATAGGACAGGTTCTTTCACCTCCGTGCCAGTCCCTAGTGAAGTGACGAAGAGTCTGAGCTCCTAACAGGTTTACTTGCTAAGATATTTACAGCAATTGCCTGGGCCTCCCTGGTCCTAGCTTGGTTGAAGAGAGAGCTTGGGGAATCAACAGGTTAGTTACACTATATTTCTCTTCAACCCTGGTCTGTTACCTAATTTAACGTGGGCAATTAGGCCTGTACTTAGTTGATTCGTATGTCTCCACAGCCTTATGCTACATGGCTTCTTGTTCTGCCTTGTAGATATCCCAAAAGAACTCTCTTGGCCCTAACTCTCACAGGGAAGTGGGCCATTCTCTATTGTGGTTATCATAAAAGGGATCCTTCTTTAGTCAGATTATCTCTAGACTAGATTGCAGAGCTTGACGGGCCTAGCTTGTATGCCAATATATGGGAGTTTAGAAAGAAAAACACAAAATCTTAAAAAATTTCACTGACTTTTTATGGCAATGGAGATTGCATTTATGAAATATTCTATCAAAATTCCTCTTACTTTCATAGTTACAGAGTAATTATCATAAGTAACTCAATACGCCGAAAACATTGATCCCTTAAAAAAAATGCAATATTTCTTCTATTATCATAAATTTTGACAATAATAACATTTTGATAGAAAAAAAGGGTGAGTGGCGGCATCTGTATAGGTTACATGAGTCACAAAACGACGTATTACACCCTTTGGCCTTCAGTGCTACTATAAACCTCAGGAAGATTACACATTTAAGTTTGACCTCTGACACTCACTCTTTCCTATGTCTGTTTTTTCTTGGTTTCGGCAAGAATTTCATCGTGCTAAAGAGGAAAAGACAATTTCAAAATCTCACTGACATAAGGCACAAGAAAATTGGTTCTAATAAGAGTTCAGAAGTGGGTAATATCAGCGAGATAAGCGTAGTTTTATGGAATAGAGAGAGAGAGTGGTGTGGATGAAGGAGCGGCCTTCTTGCCTGACAGGGGTCTAAAGAAGCAGATATTAAGCAAATGGATCTTCATTTATGACTAGATTATGATAAAAAAAAACATTGTTTTGGTTTAATGATATCAAAAAATTAACATTAAATTCATAATAATCATGAGTTTATCAACATTGTCTTTTGTAAAAATACAAAGGAAAACTTTGAACGTCCATATCTCAAAACTATACATATTGACCTTCAAATTTTTTACCATGATGAAAAAATTCATATCTAGGAAAAAAGGACGTTTAGAGAAAACCCTTCATTTGATTAGAGTTCTACATCAGGTCAATATAGAAGAGTAATCCTAGGTCTTAGTATTAATTATCAAGGGAGGAGATAGAATTTGAAAAAAAAACACGCATTTTCAGGATAAATCACCCCGGCATTGCAAAACTGAAGGACTAGATTATGATAAAAAAAAACATTGTTTTGGTTTAATGATATCAAAAAATGAACATTAAATTCATAATAATCATGAGTTTATCAACATTGTCTTTTGTAAAAATACAAAGGAAAACTTTGAACGTCCATATCTCAAAACTATACTTATTGACCTTCAAATTTTTTACCATGATGAAAAAATTCATATCTAGGAAAAAAAGGATGTTTAGAGAAAACCCTTCATTTGATTAGAGTTCTACATCAGGTCAATATAGAATAGTAATCCTAGGTCTTAGTATTAATTATCAAGGGAGGAGATAGAATTTGAAAAAAAAAACACGCATTTTCAGGATAAATCACCCCGGCATTGCAAAACTGAAGGACAGAGGCAAAAATCTTATGCAGTTTAGAGATGTCCTAAGTTACCTTATTAAGTGGTATGGATGTCAAAGTCCTGTCCTTGAAAAATTACATTAGCCCCTATAACCTCTTCCTGGCTGGAAGAAGTTCCTCTCAGGAAAGGCCATCAAGACTACTGCTCAGAGTTGGGCAGTCTTAGGCTGCCCATTCACTAGCGACCAAATCTGTTAGATTAGATCAAAGTGGGCGGAGTTTCAGCATATCGTTGTGTGAGTGTTCATATTTATCCTCCAATCTGATTGTATGATCTAATTGCTACAATCGATTGTTCGTTGACATCTAAAGGAGGCCATTTACAGACAGATGTAATTTGCCCCGAATGGAACTGCTCGTTTGTGGCTGGGTGAGTCAACCTGGCCAGTCTCTATATCAGAAGCCTCATTATTTTGTTCTTTCAAGTGAAAAATATAAGTGGAAAAATAATATCTGAGGTTTGGGTGGACACAGTTTTTTGGGGCGAATTTATTGAGATTTATGAGTGTCATCCATGCCTATGGAATGTAAAAAGTAAATTGTAATAAGATAGAAACGCTAAAACAAGGCTTATGAAGTTCTGATAGAAAAACTCAAAGAAAAGTGTCCAGAAGAAAATAAATACAGGGTGACTAAAAATCTCAACAATATGCGCATTGTGTTGCGAAAGGAACTAAAAAAGGTTGAAGCCACCTGGAAATCTGGCACAGGAACTGATTAGGTTTATGAATCATCTCTATGGTATTATGATATTCTATCATTTGTAAAAGAATCAGAAACACCATGTCCTTCTGTGTCTAATGTGCAAGAGATAAGGGAAACTATTATACATTGCATTATTGTATTTCATGAAAAGAACATTTTAACTTCAACCATGTAATATATAATAATTCCGTATATGAATGAAACTAATTTTTTTAAGGCTACAGATATGCCCAAAGTTATTTAGAAATATTTAATATTTAACATTCATAACCCATAAAACAGCAATCATTATAATGTTCAGATACCAAAAGTATTTCAAACCATCTCTAATTGCCAGTGTACTGCACCTTCACCATTGAAATAATTCATAAACATTTCTCGAACTTTCTTTCCATCTCTGGTGTCATATCCATTTATGCCAGGTAATAATGGTGCATGATAATCAGAGGGCAAATCCCTCGACACATCTGGAATTTTAGCATGACGCTGAAGATAATTGTGCAACAAACAACATGACGTTACAATCTTCTCCGTTTTCTAAATTTAGATTAATTGGAGCTGAAAATATTCGAAAAACTGCTTTCAGTCTTCAGAATGCACACACTAATATTCGGCGAGCTCTGCAAAGTCTATAGTTGAATATCCTTTTCTGTTCATTTAGATCGTAAAAAAAAAAAAAAAAAAAAAAAAAGGCTTATTATCCTATGAAAACAGAATTAAAGGGTCTGATGAGGATGATGGAGAGGCATCATGGGGTATTGAAAAACTACCTTTGGACAATTTTTCACCAAATATTGTGTTTTCAATAACACCATCAGATATTCTGCCATTGGTTCCTAAATCACATATGATAAATTCGCCTTTTGCATTGACGACTGCCATTAAATATTAGGCTATGAAATCCTTTATAATTTATAAAAATAGGAGTCTGTATCTTTTGGTGGAGTGATTGTAATATGTGTACCATGTTATTGAATAGAATGAGGCTATTATATTTGTGTAATAAAGCTTAAAAATTCTGTTTACCTTCATACATTCCCCCTTCAGTAGGGCCATGTGGCTTGACAGGTTTCTGGAATTATTTGACCTAACCGTTGAGGAGATATTGCCTTATTGTATTTAAGATCTTCATATGATCATCCTGTTGCTAAATATCGTAGTGTAGCAGAAATTCTTTCATGGGGTGTTATTGCCTTCCTTGTGCACGTGTCTTGCCTCTGTATAAAAGGTGCTACTTCATTAAGTAATTCATGAGAAGTGACCATATCCATTCGAAGATAATTAGGGTACAGTTTCAACTCCTTCATTAAATTGGAATGAGAAAAAAAGCTCTTTTCTCTAGCCACCCTTTAGTCCAAAAATCTCTTCTTGTCTGCTTTTTTTTTTTTTAAGTCACATATTTATAAGCCAAAAAAGCAATAGCATAAAGGTCATTATCATGGAGCGGCTCTGCCATAGGTGTTAACTGCTCTACTGCTGAGACTGAAATGACATGTTTTTGAAGATCTGATCGTAGCGTGAGTGCTCACTTGTACAATTTCAAAGCCCCGCCCACTACAATCTGATTTCTCAATCAAGTCGCTAGTGAATGGGCAGCCTTACAATGGAATGGGATAAACTTCTTCTCATAGGACTTGTCTATGCTCAGAGGTGCTTGGTTAGGAGCTCATTGGGTTAGTGCCAGGGAACTTGGCAAAAATCAGATCCTGCTGGTGCAGAGCCCCAGATTTAAGCCCTTTTCCATCTTATCTCCATATGGAATGTGGAGAGGCAGGGAAAGAAGAGTCCTTTTACCCCATTGGGGCTCTACAATACTGTCTGAAGAACACCCAACACTTCAGTCTTAAGTGTGGGTGACCCTTCCTTTCTTGGGCAGAGCTGAGAAAGAGGTGTCTAGAACCTAATGTCTTTCTGACTACGGTAGACGTTCCGTAATGCGTATGCCTCACCGGCTGAGAGAGTAGACTACAACTAAGATTAGAACTCATGAAGTGAGGGTTTTGAACTCACCCTTGCCTTCAAGAGGAATCTTGCAGCTGGCCAAGGGTGAAAGCTGAAGTGTGTATGCTACAGACCATCTTTATGGCCCTTACCTTATAGGAGAACCAACAAGACTCTGGATGCCTTTATGCTTGGTCTTGTGGTGGTTGTTCCAGTAGGGGTGTAGCTAGCCCAGATCCCGGATGGTATGGTAAGCATCTTGTGTATGGTAATGTATAGATGTGAGTCTAGAATAAAGGTAGAATAACTGGATCTTCTCCTCTTTTCTCGCTGTCTTTATCCTTACCCGCTGGATCTGACTTGATGCTGATAAACTACACTTTCAAGTTCCATTCTTTAGAACCTAGAGAATTTCTCCATCCTCCAAAGATGAGGGGGGGGGGATGGTGGAATATATACCAGCCCCTTGGTCATCATATATCAATTATATTTTTCTGGACTGTGTTCCCCCTTAGTGGAAAGGGATTCCTCCTTTGACCACATACCAACCTTTTTTAGACAGGCTAGGCCCTATCAGCCTATTCTTCCCAATCATAAACAGATAGCAGGTTGCTAGAGTCCTCTCCTTCACTCCCATATGGGAAAAGGTAGATTGAAATTTCCAGTGGAGAGAAAAAGCCTACCAGTTCGGTTTTAAATGGTCTGCTGTCCCAACAATCAGTGTCCCTACAGTGTAGGAGCGTGTGTGAAACACAGGTGGTACACTACCCACATAAGAACAAATCACAAATATTTTTAAGTAAATGTATTTTACCTAGCTATATAAGCCTGAGTCCTTTATATAGATTAAACTTCCTTCCTTAACGCCTCTTCTCAGTTCTGTGCCATAAGGTTTTAAGTGAAGAGTCTTTGACAGGTAAGGAGGTCGGGGTCCTCACTATCGCTTTCACCTGTTGATTTACTGCTTATTAAATTATTGAATTGTCATCTACCATTTGCGCTGAAAACATACTGTCTATATAAGGGACACAGGTTTTTATAGCTAAGAAAAATACAAATTACTTAAATAAACTTTATTTTTTCCAGTGTCTCTTAAAAAGGAAATTTCAGTGTAGTTATCACCACATTGAATATACAAGTAGCTCTTGATTTTGTAAGGATACCACCCTGATTTCTACTAAGACTGAAAGATCTGTATTAAAAAAAACATTTTAGGATTAAGTCAAAGGAATTTCTTTTATTCTCTTGGACAAGGATGCGTGACACAATGTATTTTGGCGATGAATTTGTATGTGCTTCACCTGAGTTTACATTCAATATTCTTGATGGATATTTTAGAGCTCTGGTCTCCCAAAAGGTAAAAATGGAAAGCCTGATCTATGTAACCTATTACTTTGACAAGGATCTAATCTGCAAACTAGCCTTATTTGTCAGGTAGTCTGGTGATTTACTAGATAAAGGTTATTACACCTACAATGCAAATTGTATGAACTGGTGTGTGATCAAGTTATAAAAAATTTGCTTCTTGAAGGCAATGAATGTTGAACGTTGTTTTTTTTTTTTTTATTTTTTACTACTAGTCATCAACTGATGCCAATGACTGTGATATTTGGCCAAATTCATGATAAAAAAGTTTTCATGTCCATATTCTTTGACTGTGGAACTATAAACAGACAAGCAAGCAAGTTTTTGCTAGCCTTCACTATTATAGCTCTCCAGCTATCTTTAACTATGGAATTCTAGGTACTACTGCTAAACATTTCTAGATTTTTCTCCCCTATTTCTTATATTAGTCAGTATTCAGCTCTTCTGTTAAAATGTTTAAAAGCAATGGCAGAGGCAAGGGACAGTAATATTGCCCTATTAACCATGACAATGCCCTAGAGACTGACCATATATAAAGTACATATGATCAGCGCCCAAGCCCCCTCTCCACCCAAGCTAGGACCAAGGCGGGCCAAGCAATGTCTGGTAAAGAGCTCCCCTAAACCCACCATCCTACGCCCATAAGGATGGTGAGCGACCAAAGAAACTAACGAATTTGAGTGGGACCACCACAGTCTGGCGTACTACCATCAGGGACGTTACCACATCGGCCACCACAATCGAAGAATAAAGGACAACTTAGCATCTGTAGGATCAGAATGGTTTCCCAAATCAGAAGGGTTCGCTTCCACTACATCTTTTGCCTTTTGTGGATTACTCGATCACTCGTGCTTCACTTTCAGCATTAATAATACACATCATAATCCTGAAGCTGAGAACATCACATATGTTCATGAACTGTCATTAGCTATATTTGGAATGCTATGGTCTCACCTTTCGTTATGCTTCTTTTATTTAGTGATTGTTCTATAATCTAATATATAGTAACTTTAGAAACTCATGTTAGGCATTTCTCTGAATTCCAGAATGCCCATAGCTCAGGATAAGATCTGACTCTGGATGGATTTGTGCTGGATTCTGCATTTTGCCACAACACACGGAAATAAACAGAGCAAGTTTATGTGATCATATGCATGGAACCATGACATAATATATCTTATGCATTCAAGATCTTTGATGCACATTTAGGAATAACCTGGCTACTGACTATGAGATGATGGTCAAATCATAGGTTTAATGTCATCTTTTCTTTGCGTTTTTATTCATTCTAGGTGAGCCCTGCCTATGACAACCACCACATGGTCCATCTTCCCAATAAGCTATAATCATATAGTAAATAGGATTTTGTCGCTAATACTCCATATATTTAAGTTTAAAAATTCAATTTTCAGTGAAGCTTGTACAGGATTCAGTAACTTCAGATTACTCACGACACAGGTAACTAGTGCAACTTGAGTTTGTGAACTTGTGAAGAATTAGTGCTTAATGAGAATTTTGTCATTTCAGACTTTTCAATTATATAGAATTTTGTGTCAGGTTTACAAAAATCTCTTACAATTGAAACATTTTGATTTAAAGTTTCAAAAGATGTATAGTATGTAAGATTTTATCAAATCCTTTTGAAGAATGATTTAAGAAAAATATGAGCAATCACGCTCTCTTTTAAAAACTACCATATTCATATTATATAACCAGTAAAAAGGGTGGATATACAATACTACTGTTAAGAAAAACATGGAACTTACTTGAATATTTAATTCTTAGAACATTCTATGAATCCCTGAAAGTTGTTCAAATAATCACTACAAGTTCTTAGAATAGAAGTTTAAAGATTTCCAGCTTGAATTTACGACCAACAATTCCATAAGAATAACTTCTCAGATTTAAATTATTAACTAATTTAGTTAATAATTTAACTAATGCTCCAAGAATTTTGTGATTTAAGCATCACTCCGAATTATTCAAGATAATATGGAGTCCTTTTGAATAAAGATTCTTAAGCTCTTCTAGCGCTCAGTATCTTTATTTTAAAAATGTCTTTCTTCTCTTTATTTTTAGATAACATTTTGCTATCTTTCTTATCACGATTCACAAATTGATTGTGCTCTCATTACTAATTTCATTTGGAATTTCCTTCGAAAAACAGTGTCGTACCAATTATTAAATTATTAACTAAATAGTGTATACTTTAATATTCATGGTATAGAGGAAACATTAGCCATTACAATATATATTATTAACACAACCCATTTGTATTTCATAGTTTAAAGATAAGAGAATAACTTAGAATAGTGACCAACGTTTACGATATTCGAGTAAAGAAAGGGAATATCATTCAAGTCAAGAATCTATGTAATATCCTCTGACGCGATTGAGGAACGGAGCTAACAAACCTTCCTAAATATAGATATCGCAGGCTATCTATCTAGCGACAGAGGGTCAACACCAACAAACGAAGTTAACTGAAAACTTCCCGAAGAAAATAAAAATAAAACAACTTGCATCTCTGCATATCGTAACTTCTTAACTAGAACGAAACAGCCAAAAGCTGAAAGAAATTTTGAGTGGTGTGTCTTCACTGAAAGTTGGAAGAAGAAAAAAACAGCAGGTTTACAAGCTTCTCTCTCTCTCTCTCTCTCTCTCTCTCTCTCTCTCTCTCTCTCTCTCTCTCTCTCTCTCTCTCTCTCTCTCTCTCTCTCTCTCAGTGAAGGATAAATGTTTAAATGTATATAGAATTTACTTACTAATAAAATTCTCCACCATCTTTCTTTTGTGCTTACTATTTTGAAACGAGATAAATACTAATCATGATTATTCCCTATAATTTGTTAACTCACCCTCTATAATCTTAACATTTCTGTTATCAACAACAGAAACCATTGATTATGAAGTAGGTCTTCAAAAACAACAATAGCATCAGTGATGCAGATGGTAATAGGGTAGATAGAAGAATTAGAAAAACAAATTTACTCTGCATTTGTCCTTTTTTTTGCTGTTTTTGCCAAAATCATGGATAGATTTTCATGAGAATGCTCATTTCTATTAAATTTGAGCGAAGAAATAATATCCAATTTTGGTGAAGATCTGGTCAGGATGTGGATCAACGTCAAATCTAACATTGATTTTCCAAACGTTTAGTTGAATGTTCTTTGATGATCATTTGATTTTATGGATTGTTTGACAAAAATCTCTAGAGGCTAATAATCCTGTGTGCGAGATTACTATTAGCTACAAATAAAGACGTGAGATGAGTGCTGGTGAAGTTTATTCAACAAGACAACAAGCTTAGTACTCAAACAGTTTGATACATGCAATAGCAAACATAAACATGTTTCTCTTATTAGTGCGGGGAATAGCGAAAGATACGGAAAGCAATAGTGTTGCAGCGTACGAGTGTGTATGGAACACGTGCGGTACATGGCTCCCCATAAAAAGGACATACATGTGAAATAGTGTGCCATCCTCTTGAGAGGCGAACAATAGGCAGGTCATCTTACTGGAGATATGCAGGTTTTAGGCCATCAATGGAGTCCCAGTCTTTTTTGTCCCAGATGTTGATTAGGAAAACATTTGGTGTGGGATGGATCACGATGTAAAGGCCAGTTTAAGGGGGCGTTAGTGGTGGCCTGCTGGTGCCAGTCCACAGGAAAATGTGCATTGCATGTACAAATTTGTCGCTACGTGTTGCTTCACTGGGGGCTTGTAAGTCTGGTAGCAAGGAGTAAATTTTCTCATAAAGTGACTTAGGCAATGGAGATAATTGGAAAAGGTTGCAGACCGAAAATACTTCACAGGGATAACTAATGGGTCGTTATACATCATTTCAGATGGCAAGACACCCAGGGCATCTTTAGGAGTGATCCTTAGTCACAGGAGGAACTTAGGAAGCTGATTAAACAAATTGGAGCCATTGCTGCTGGACATCAAAGTTGCTTTGATGGTGCAATGAAAACGTTCAACCATTCCCTTGGATGTTAGGTTGTTGGCAGTTATCTATTGTAGGGTGATGCCAAGGAGATTCACTAATGATTTCCACAAAGGAGAGGTGAAACTGGTACTCCTTTCAGAAGTAATATGCTCAGGGATACCAAATCTCGCTACCCACCCATGAGGAAGATCTTGCAGTTTTCATGGGGATGCCCTTAAACCCACGAGTGTGGTCAATGACAGTAAACAGGTAACGGTGTAAATGGAGGCAAAACAGGTAACGGTGTAAATGGAGGCAAAACAACACTGAGATTTAGGAAAGGTGCCCACTCCTGAATCCGTATGTCAATGTACATTTGAAGCTTGGCATGAAGTATAGGCACTGACTCGGACCTTACAACCTTAATAATTCCGTGCGTAATAAGCTTCATCTTTAGTAGCTGTACAGTAGAGCGGCACGAGGGAAGTGAGAGGCCACGGATGAAATAAAAGACCTGTTGGAGCACGGGGGCAGGTATCCATGGTTACGATCTACCAGTAGGGACATCACAGAGGAGGTGGTATTGGAGTCCTCAAGGGCAATATCTTTTCAACCGGGAAATGTACAGGATGTCCTATATACTTGGTACTTTAGATATTTTTGTTGGGCTTCTGCTACGGTATTGTAATGCAATCAAAGATCAATGTCAGTCTATGTGTTTTTTGACAAGGCATCAGCAGCGGGATTAACTTTCCCAGGGACGTGTTGAAGCGTGCAATTGAATTAAGCTACGATGGAATGGTGTGTACGTTGACTGGTAGACCAGGCATCAGACTTTCGCGTGAAGGTGTGCATATCGTTTGTGCAAATGACGAAGGGCTTAACCTCTAAGAAGTGGCAAAAGTGGTGGATAGCCAAATGCACCACCAGCAATTCACAGTCGATTGTATAGTAGCAAGTTTCTGCCTTGGATAGTGTGATAGTGTTTTTTTCTGAAGAATGCCATTAGGAGGGACAAGCTGTGAACCACTTGCTTGAGTAATGCCCCAATAGTGACGTGACTGTCATCTGTGGAGAGAAGGAGAAGGCATGTGGCACGCGAAAGGTGAGAGCAGCAGTTGATAGGGTATGCTTTGCTTTATAAAAAGGCTGCTTCTTGAAGGGAACCCAACTTTAGGTCACTTGACTTGGCCTTGAGAGAAGCGTAGGGTTGGGCAAGAGTGGTGGTGATGGCTGGCAATAACTGGAGATAATAGTTTATCATACCCAAGAATTCTTGTAGTCCTTTGATGGTCGAGAGCCTAAGAAATCTCTGAACATCTGATACCTTCTCAGGAGGGGGGTGGACGCCTTCAGGAGTGATGCAGTAACCTAAGAACAATACTTCATTGGTGCCAAAGTTACACTTGTCGTTCGCGGTTAGGAACAATGTGTAGGTGACGGAAGTGCTCCTCTTTGGAGGAGGAGAACATAAGTATGTCACATGTAGCATACACAGGAGGGGAGGTTCCTTAAGTTGCCATCCATGAGGCATGGAAAAGTGGCTTTAGCATTACAAAGGCAAAATCAGGAGTGATTAAATGTGTAAGTCCAGAAGGGGTTGGTAAGGCCAGTCTTGGAGATGTCTTCTGGATTCATGGGCAACCTGAAAATACCTCTTCAAGAGGTTGAGAGGGAAGAATACCTTCTTCTTGTGCAGGTAGAAGATATCGTTGGTGAGATGGGGGAGGGGGAAGCAGTCCAGTTTCATCTGGATGTTCAGATGCTTGTAATCCCCCAAAGGTGCAGGAAGCCATCCTTCTTCATAATGTTGTGTAGGGGGAAGACCATCGGCTTGAGGCCTTTTGGCAAAGGCCCTTTTCTTCCATTATGAAAAATGTTTCTTCAGTGGCTGCCAAATGGTCTGAGGCCAGAATCTGGAATCTGATAAACTCACAAAGAGGGTCCTCTCATCTTAATATGGTGATAAATACCATTTTTGGCAGGAACCATTGGCATTTAGCGAAGTTGGTCAGGAGACTTCTGAGTGTGACGGGAGAAGGTCGGGGTAGGCATCTGTGGGTACGCTGATATGGATTGCGAGGTTGGAGTGGTCGGGGTGAAGAGGTATTGACGAATATGAGTTTGTGTTGATTAACCACAATGTGGAAATAGGAGAGGAATTCTCCGGGCTAAGACGTTGGCAATAAGACGTTAGAGACGAGAAACTTTCAATGATATTTGGTGCTCCCAAATGATAGTGAGAGGGTTTCTTGCCCATGGGTGGGGAACACAGATCTGTTGGAAGCTACCAGGGGGACATCAGCAGGCTTAAAATGACTACGTAGTGTCCTATAAGTGGCCTTAGCAGAAGAGATCAACATGCCCAATTGTCTACCAAACTCTCCATGCCAGTACCTGCACCAGGCAAAAAAATAATGAATAGTAATACGGGAGGCCAGTGTCACAACCGATAGCCTACTTACAAGATTTTACCCCATGCCAGTACCTGCAACAGGCAAAAAAACAATGATTCGTAATACGGGAGGCCAGTGCCACAAGCGATAGCCTACTTTCAAGATTTTTTGCCTCTGACAAGCGGTCCCACATTTCTACGTAGCAGCACCAAATCTGGAATGATAGTAGCATAACTGATGCCAATTGGCCTCAGTATTGGCTGTAGAGGTCGGGTTTGGGATTGAGTGAGAGGAGGAATGTATGGGGGATGGGTGGCTTTGCTGCCATTCAGGCATGCCATGAGGTGGTCGTCTGTATCCTACTGCATTCATGTCAGCTTCGGTTGATGCTGGATGGTTGCCCTCTTCATCAAGAGTGGAGGCGATGATGGAGGTCTTGAAGGTGTGGTCGTAGACTTTGGTCCTCAGGTCGTTCATTGCCAAAATATTGATGTCAGGGAGGTTGCGAATAAGTTTGGGTGGGTGTTGTACCCTTAAGGCAGGAAGTAGGTTCACCTACTGAGAGGAGCTGTCTGCGGCAGGTTGCAGGCGAGCGATACTGGTCATTTTCCTGTGGGCGAGCGAAGCCTTTTGGTCCCCCAACAGTTGCCGGAAGTGTTAAAAATGCCCTCGTATATGGGCGGCTGGCGATAGTGAGCACTGTTCTAGGAAGTACGTTTTAAGGGCGGTTCTTGATGCAAAAGTAAATATTGTCATACAGTAGGGCACAACAGTGAGGCAGAAGTATGGAGCTTCTACCCTGGCGATCAACAATTGTGCAAGATGGCTGTTAGGTACTAACAGAGACGCTAGATGAATGCAAGTGAAGTTTATTGAACAAGACAACGAGCTTATATATAGACCCTTGAACAAGAATGACACAAAATTCAAATTATATAAAACATGTAATAGCAAGCTTAAACAGTCTTTTATCACCGGCGATGAGAAGAGCTAGAGTTAAAAAAGTAATAATGTTACAGTGGAAAAACGTATATAAAACATGTGCGGTACACTTGCGAATCCTGTTACATAGAAAACTCCTTGAAGCTAAAATCTGGTCAGAACTTCATCTTTTGTCCCTTTTGCTATGGAGTTAAGGGTGGATAATCCCTTTTCTTACAGAGAGGGGATAATTTTTCTTAAAGAAGAAATTGATTTGCATAATAAATAGATAGTAGTTCTTTCGAGTTTCCTTGGTATTTTTGATATAGTGTTCAATTATTCCAAATTATTTAAACTTGTTTTTTACTTCTTAACTTTGGATTTAATCAATTTAGTTTCATGATGGTGATTCGCTTTTTCAACTTATTATTATTATTATTATTATTATTATTATTATTATTATTATTATTATTATTATTATTATTATTATTATTATTATCATTATTACTAGCTAAGCTACAACCTTAGTTGGCAAAGTAGGAAGCTTCAAGCCCAAGAGTTCCAACAGGGAAAATAACTCAGTTAGGAAAGGAAACAGGGATACAAATAAAATACAAGAAAACTAGTGAAAACTTAAAATAGGATATTTCAAGAACAGTAACAACATTAAAGTAGATCTTTCCTATATAAACTACAAAAAGAGATTTTATGTCAACATAAAAACATTCACTGCACGTATGAACGGTTAAAGATCCACTGATTTAACGACCTAAATATGACATGAGAAATGCATTAGGCATTGAATATAGGATTAATACAACACTAATAAACTTATATATTGCCAACGAGTAAGCTACTAATTCAAAGACTCCTAAACAGATAGAATAAAACTTCCAAAAGACTGTGAAGTTTTAAACCTTATGATGGAGAAGGTATGATTGTTATAATTAACTGCATACTAAGTATTACGATTGTATTTAGATAGTACTATCCGGGAAAATCTGAATCCAAAGGATAGTCAGAAATATGAAAAATCTTTTGGAAAATGTAGGATGAACTAACTGAACGACGGTGCCAGAGATCGATATCTAGATCAAAAAGGAAAAATTTAATAGACCTGAAGTTGCTTTCCAACTAATTAAGATGAGATTCTGCAGGACAATACTTAAAATAAGACAAAATGAATCAACTACAACACTTCTTCAAAACAGATTGATCACTGAAAGTTTTTAAAGACTTTCTCAATAAGCCAAGGGTTAAATAACAAATTTCAATGTTGAGATCTGGATTGAGAGGAGCTACTATTCTCAACCGGGTTATGCCCGTGTATTTCATACACGCTGATGCACTATAATGCTATTGGTCTCTCTCTCTCTCACTCTCTCTCTCTCTCTCTCTCTCTCTCTCTCTCTCTCTCTCTCTCTCTCTCTGATAATAGATAAACCTATTTAAACTTGCCATTGTATGTTTTAAATTGCTAAAGTTTGATGTTATTGTTATTCTCATCTGTTTTTATATGAATTTGTTACGTCGTTTAGGTAAACCAGTTATTTCCAGCTCCACTTTCTGTTAATACCTTTATCTGCCTGCTACATTGGTGATCCACAAGGTGACTGCTGCCAGTAAAGAAGATCTTGCCTGGTTTCAGTGGCCTGAGTTTCCGTTTCATATCATAGGCATGACTTGCTCAGACAGCAAAACAGACTATGTCCTAACGGCGGTCCCGGAGGACACTTTCCTAGAAATTTCTGATTATCTTTGCACCCCATGGGACACCTCAATAGAGTCTGACAACCTCAAAACATATCTCCTAGAGTAGTGCTCACCATTGCTAGCAACCCGAATAACCAAGCTTTTTCAGCTTTCTCAGCAACTGTTGGGAACCAAAAGACTTAGGTCGCCCTCGGAGAAATGACCGGTATTGCTTGCCTGAAAACTGCTGCAGCCCGCTCTCCTTGGTAAAAGAACCTTGTTTTTACCCTTTTAGCTATGACGCCTATCTGAACCTGTATACGCTACCATCCACAATGTCGATTTCTTGCTCCTGAAGGACCTGATGACCAAAGTTAAAGGCTTTTTGGACTCACATTCTTGATGGAGAGGACAACCAGTGAACACCGACCAAAGCTGACCTGAATGTAGTAGAACACAAATACCCTTCCCGGGAAATGTCCACCACCCACATATGGTGCCACTAACTCAAACCCCAACCAACGACCTCTACAGCTACTTACTGAATGCCCATCAACCACAGTTATGCAACTACCATTCCAGATTCCGGGCTGCTGCAAAAAGGTGTATGGATGGCTGTTAGTGGCCAAAAAACTTGTAAATAGGCCATTGCTTGTGGCGGTGGCTTCCCCTGTCACTAATCTTATCTTTTTACATGATATAGGCAAAGAGGTGTAGTTTGTGGTAGACAATAGTGCTTGCGTTCCCTTCTACTAATATCACTCTCCAGGACATGACACAGTCCTTCTAAACCTGCTGACGTCTGCCTGGTAGCTTCCAATGGATCTGAGATCCCCACCTACGAGTATGATACACTCTCACCTCATTTTGAAGTGAAAAATACTTTTTGAAATTACTTGTTGGCAGGATAATATTGCCAATAATTAGTGCGACTTTCCTAGCCAATATCCCCTCCTGGTTGATATGGTACATTGATTTTTAGTCAGCGCAGATTCATTCTCATCAACACCTCTTTAACTCGATGCCTGTGACCTCGTATTCCACATCAGGGCATCCACGGATGCCTACACCCACCTCTTCAAGTCGCAGCCGGAAGTCTTCAGACCAAAATCTGGCCAAATGCCCACGGTTCCCACCAAGCCATATATATATATATATATATATATATATATATATATATATATATATATATATATATATATATATATATATATATATATATATATATATATATATATATATATATATATATATATATATATATATATCAAGATCATGGGGCCCCTGGTGCTTGCCAGAATCAGGTGTCTGGCCCTGGATTGCTTGGAAGCTGCAAAACTAACGTTCGCCAAAATGGAAGAAATGAGCCTTTACCCTAAAGTCTTAAGCCAATGGTCTTCACCCGTATCTATCACTCTTTTGCTTAGTGAGGATCACAGAAGTTTAAACCTGCATACAAAAACGGGTCAGTACTCCCTATCAACGTCACTGACAATGGCTCTTACTTGCATAAAGCAAAGATTTCTACGCTGTCGACTTCCTGAAGGGGTATTATAAGGGTACCCATGCATTCAGAAACATAATAGAGATCACCATCACTACCCCATTTGGCACATACACATTCAATTACTCTTAAATTTGCTTTCCTAATGATGGAGCAACTTTTCAACACCTCATGGATCAAATCTTAGGAGACCTCCCCCATCCACATATTATGAGGATAACATACTTAAGCTCTGTTTCTTCAAAGAGGAACACCTTCATTACCTACAAGTCATTCTCAACTGCCTATAACAGAACGGCCATGTAGTCCAATCATACAAAAAGAGTAGTTTTGGCACCAACGAAGTATTGTTCTTAGTAACTGCATTACTCCTGATGGCATCCATCGCTTCCCTGAAAAGGTATCAGCAGTTTAGAACTTCCCTATGCCTTTGATTGTCAAAGTACGGATTTTGAGGAAAGAGGGAAATTCAGGTATTTGAGAAAAGGTCAAAATTAAATCTTTCATTATGGGAACTATACTGAGAATGTACAGGGGAAAAAGGAATACAGGTGTTTAAGAAAAAGTCCTCGTTAGATCATTCCTTACGGAAGCTATAATCAGGATGTAAAAGGAAAGAGAAAATTCAGATATTAGATAAAAGGTCATCATTATATCGTACCTTATGGAAGCTATAATAAGGGTGTGAAAGGAAAGCGGGAATTCAGGTGTTTAAGAAAATCTTACTGTTAGATATTATGTTATGGAAACTATACTAAAAATGTAAAGAGAAAGAAATAATTTATGTGTTTAAGAAAAGGTCCTCGTTAGATCTCACCATACAGAAGCTATGCTGATGATGTGAAGGGAACGAAGGAATTCAGGTGTTT
Organism: Palaemon carinicauda; assembly: GCF_036898095.1. Lineage (NCBI taxonomy): Eukaryota > Metazoa > Arthropoda > Malacostraca > Decapoda > Palaemonidae > Palaemon > Palaemon carinicauda. Next base: position 79,234,790 of record NC_090729.1, read on the forward strand.
GAGAAAAGGTCACCATTAAATCATACCTTTTGGAAGCTATACTGAGGATGTAAAGTGAAGAAGGAAATTCAGGTCATTGAGACATGGTCACCATTAGATCGTACTTTATGGAAGCTATACAAAGGATGTAAAGGGAAAGTAATAATTTATGTTTATGAAAATGTCTTTGTTAGATCTAACCATACAGAAGCTATACTGATGATGTGGAGGGAACGAAGCAATTCAGGTGTTAGAGAAAACATCACCGTTAGATCATACCTTCTAGAAGCTATACTGAGGATGTAAAGTGAAGAAGGAAATTTTTGTAATTGAGAAATGTTCACCATTAGATTGTACTTTATGGATACTCTACTTAGGATGTGAAGGAAAAGAGGTACTACTTGTGATGGACAAAAGGTTACTGTTACATCTTTCCTTATAGAAGCTATACTGAAGATGTAAAGGGAAAGGAATTCAGATATTTAAGACAAAGTCCTTGTTAGTTCTTACCTTACACGAACTGTACTAAGGCTGTTCATGGAAAGAGGTAATTCCGGTGTTTGAGATGAGGTCATCATTAGATGTTACCTTGTAGGAGCTATACTAAGGATGTAAAGTTCACCGTTAGATAATAAATTTTTGAAGCTCTATTGAGTATGTAAAGTGAAGAAGGAAATTCAGGGATTTGAGAAAAGGTCACCATTAGATTGTTTCTTATGGAAACTCTACTAAGGATATGAATGGAAAGCGATTCTTTTTGTGATTGACAAAAGTTTACCATTACATCTGTCCTTATGGAAGCTGTACTGCAGATGTAAAGGGAAAGAAAGAATTCAGATGTATAAGATAGAGTCGTTGTTAGTTCTTACCTTACAGGAACTGTATTAAGGCTGTTAATGGAAAGAGGAAATTCAGGTGTTTGAGATAAGATCTCACCTTATGGAAGCTATACTAAAGATGTAAAGGGAAAGAATGAATTCAGGTGTTTAAGAAAAATTCCTTGTTAGATTTTATCTTAAGGAAACTATACTAAGGATCTAAAAGGAAAGAGCAAATTCAAGTGTTTGATTAAAGATCACAATTATATTTTTTCCTCATGAAAGCTATACTAAGGATTAAATAGGAAAGAAAGAAATTAGGTGTTGAAAAAGATTCCTCGTTAGATCTTACCTTATGGAAGTTATCCTGATGATATAGAGGGATAGAAGGATTTCAGTGGTTTGATAAAAGTCACTCTCATATCTTACTTTATGAAAGTTATTCTAAGGATGTAAAGGAAGATGTCCTCGTTAGATCTTACCTTATGGATGCTATACTAAGGATATAATGGGAAAGAGGGAATTCAGGTGTTCGAGAAAAGGTCACCATTAGATCTTGCTTTATACAAGCTATAAATCTTGCCATGAATCTTACTGGCTTAGAAAGTATATACCAAGGAAATGGATTTCCTGGAACCATTTTTTGACAAAGGGGAAGAGAAAATTATGTGACTATATTTTAATATTCGTTAAAGATAGTATAGTTAAGCTATACTGACGATGTAAAATGGAAGAAGGAGTTGATATGTTTGAGAAAGATCATCAATCTTAACCCATGAAAGCTATACTAAGGATGCGAATAGAAAGAAGGACTTTAAGTGTTAACTAAAGGTCACCATTAGATCCCACTCTATGAAAGCTATTCTAAAGATGTAAAGGGAAAAGGGGGGGGGGTTAAGGTGTTTGGGAAAAGGTTACTTTTAGATCGTACCCTATGGAACCTATACTGAGGATGTAAAGGGAAAGAGGGAATATACATGTTTGAGAAAAGGTCTCTGTGAGATCCTACCTTATAAAACCTATACTAAAGAGGTAAAGGGAAAGACAGAAAACAAGTGTTTAAGAAGATGTTACTGTAGATATATAAAAAGACACATTTAAGAGGTACCAGTATTCATTATTATTATTATTATTATTATTATTATTATTATTATTATTATTATTATTATTATTATTATTATTATTATTATTATTATTTCTCGGTAGGAGACCCTCCTTCAAACAAGTAGAGTTGAATACTAGTGCTGCATCGGCAGAATTCAATTTCTTGTCCAATTTCTCAATTTTACGGACAATTCTCTTTTCTGGGTTGCTACATTCAACTAGCAAGTCGGCGAAGTTCATCAGGTGGGTGAAGAATACAATTCAGGTTAAGACTCAATGTAATTGACACAAGTACAAGTAATACTCGAAAATTACAACAGGGCAACTGACTTTGCTCTGTTGTAATTTTCGAGTATTACTTGTACTTGTGTCAATTACATTGAGTCTTAACCTGAATTGTATTCTCCACCAGATGAACTTCGCCAACTTGCTAGCTAAATGTAGCAACCCAGAAAAGAGAATTGTCCGTAAAATTGAGAAATTGGACAAGAAATATTATTATTATTATTATTATTATTATTATTATTGTATAAGTATCAGTTATTGTACTATGTGTTTTCAAGCATTATTCCAGATGTTGCATATCAGCAGATTAACTCATGTCTTATTAATATGACACTGCAACATTGTATCAGGATTGGCAACACTTACCTATTGTTCCCATGCTACACTGTCTTGTTTGTCCTGGTCTCTAGCTAATAAGCTATCTTTCCGTTGTTCCCACAGACTTTGTATTTTACTCACAATATACATTAATAATCTACTTTTAAAGTTGTATCCCTGCCCCATCCATCAAGGTAAAGGAAGTTACCAACACATACATGGTGCAGTGAACTTATAGTGTCGTATTGTGATAAGTTTATTTAAAGACATGGACAAAAGAGACTGGTTGATGCCATTAATGGACTCTCAATTCGAATGATATTGTGTTTTTTATTGGATTAATTCTATTTCATGTGCAGTTTAGTGATGCAAGTGAACTGTGAAGTGTTGTGCAGTGCGTGTGCTTTTATAGTGTCATTTTTATACGTCCTAGTGTGTTATTTGCTGTGCTATTTGAAGAAGCAAGCAAATATTCTATTGTGGCATAGTCGGAGCATGCCTAACAACACCCAGTCTCAACTTTCCCTTTGGGTGACCTACTGCCTTACGTATTCATTGTACAGGCACACACTCACTCCTTGTTAAATCCTTCTAATTTGTTTCGAATTTTAAAGCAGTTCATGTTTCTTATTATAGTTTTGTTACAACTGTACTTTTGCTCACTGCACATTGAAAGTAAAAATGGCCTCGAGAAATAGACTTACAGATCAGTTAGAAGAGAATGCGACCATTCAGTGACATGGGTGCCCATAATGTCAACACTACCCACACCCACAGAATTGGGGAAGTGTTGGAGTGCACTGACTCCACTTCCCAACCTTACTTGAGCCCCCACTACCAACCACCGTTGGCCTCTCAAGCTACCAGGACTGATTTCCTCACTTTCATTAGATTTTTAGAGGAATCACGCTTGTACGAGGATGAAAGAATATGAAGGGAAGATGAGCAAAGAAGATAAAAATGAAAACATGAAGAAGATAGAAGAAGGGAACTAGAAGCGATTTGCCTGAGAGAATGAACTTAAAAGAGAAGAAGAAAATGTAAGATTTACCGCCCTCGTTCAAATTCTTGCATCTATCGTCCATTCTCATCCAGGTACTCCTACACCAGGCACCTAGGCAAACTCAGACTCCAATCAACCTGCTCTCCTATCTCCACAGAAAGCAGCAGTGCAAACGCCACCTCCACAGAAAGCAGATGTACCATTCCAAGTGTTCAGGGAATGGAGACGTCGATGGGATGACTATGCTGTTATGTGTTTGACCCTTGAAACATAGTGTGTTTCAGAACAAACATTAAAAATTTCCTAGGAAAGCCATGGGTTTGCGATGGATTGCCAGGAAAGGGCCCATTTAAGGAGGTATGAGTGGTGGCTTGCAATTGCTGGTGTGCATGAAGATATGTGTTGCATTGTTTGAGTCTTTCAGTATGTATTGGTCACTGGGGGCTTGCAAGTCTGGCACTGGGGATAAAATTCCGCCACAACGTGATATAGGCGCTGGCTATTATCGAATGAAGTTGCAGACAAAAAAAATCCTCTAGGGAAGACCAATGGGTTACTATACGTCATTTCAGCTGCTGAGACATACAGGATGTCCTTAGGAATGGTCCTCAATCCAAGGAGGACCAGGGAAGCTGAGTAAACCAGTTGGAGTTATTGCAGCTAGACATCAAAACTGCTTTGATGGTGTGATGAAAGTGATCAACTATTCTGCTGGCTGTAGGGTTAGGCTGTTGTCTGGTGCAGGGTGATCCCCAGGATATTCACTAACGATATCCACAATTCAGAGGAGAAATTGGTACCTCTCTCAGAAGTAATATGCTCATGGATACCAAATTTTACTATCCACCTGACAGTAAGGTTGATGTACATGAGGAGGATGTTGCAGTTTGCATAGAGATGTCCTCTGGCCAAGGAGTCGAGTGGTCAATGACAGTAAACAGGTAACATTATCCTTGTGTTGTAGGTAGCGGACCTACTATGTCGACTTGAATATAGGAAAAATAAAGCTGAGATTGAAGAAATGTGCCCACTCCTGAATCCGTGTGTCGATATACTTTTAAAGTTTAGCTTAAAGTGCATGAGCAGATTCAATCCTTAGCATCCTTAGTAATGCCGTGCCAAATGAACTTCATCTTCAGTAACTGTGCAGTATATCATTGCAAGGGATGTGAGAGGCCATGGATTAGATGAAATACCTGACAGTGCATGGGGCAGGTATCCACGGCTGTGGTCTATGAGTACTGACGTCACAGGGGAGGGTGGCGTTGGAGTCATCGCGGACAACATCTTCCCAATTTAGGGATATGCAGGCTGTCCAACAGGCTTGGTAGTTTAAATCTTTTCTTTGAGCTTCTACCAAGGCGTTGTTCTCCAATCCCAGGTGAATTGCAACCAACGTGGTTTTTGACGGGTCATCGGCAATAGAATTAATTTTTCCATGGATGTGTTAAAGGGTGTAGTTGTATTCAGTCACAGCAGAGACATGTCAGTGTTGACTAGGAAGAAGACTTTCGAGTGAAACATGCAATAGGGGCACGTGGTCCATGCATATGATGAAGGGCATACCGTCCAAGAAGTGGCAAAAGTGATGGACAGCCAAATGCATGACCATCAATTCTCGGTTGAAGCTAGAGTAATCGTAATTAGCCTTGATTAGTTTCTACTGAAAAAGGTCAATGGTTGGGGCGAGCAGTTAATCACCTGCTCAAGCACTGCGCTAATAGTGACGTCATTGTCATCGGAGAACAAAAGGAGAAGAGCACATTTCAGAGGAAAAGTGAGAGCAGTAGCAGTTGATAAGGCATTCTCTGCATTGCAGAATGGTAGTTCCTAAAAGGGGACAATACTTCAGAACTTTTGGCTTGCCCTTGAAAGAGAGTAGAGGGGGCAACAGTGGCGGAAATGGCTGACAAGAACTGGTGATAATATTATGTCATGCATAGAAATTCTTGCCGTGCTTTTACGATGGGGGACGTGGGGGAAGCTCTGAAGAGCTGATACATTCTCATGGAGAGTGTGGATGCCTTCAGGACTGATGTGGTACCCTAAGAATGATAATTCAGTTGAAAATGGGGCGTAGGTTATGGGGGGAAGAGAACACATGTATGTTATCCACATAGCATACACAGAAGGGGAGATTCCCTATGATGCCATCCATGAGGTGTTGAAAAAGGGCCCTAGCATTACGAAGGCCAGAACAGGAGTAATTGAATGTGTATGTGCAGAAGGGGGTGGTGATAGTAGTCATGGGGAAGTTCCCTGGATGCATGGACACTTGATAATATCCTTTAAGGAGGTCGAAGGCAGAGAACACATTCCCTTTGTGCAAGTAAGAGGCAACATTGGCGATGTTGGGAGGTGGTAGCGATCTGGTTCTCTCTGCATGTTAAGAAGCCTGTGATCCCCAAAAAAGAACAAGGAGCCATCCTTCTTCATTATTATTATTATTATTATTATTATTATTATTATTATTATTATTATTATTATTATTATTATTATTATTATTACTAGCCAAGCTATAACCTTAGTGGGAAAAGCAAGATGCTATAAGCCCAAGGGCTCCAACAGGGAAAAATAGCCCAGTGAGGAAAGGAAATAAGGAAATAAATAAATGATGAGAATAAATTAACAATATATCATTGTAAAAACAGTAAGTGTCAAAACAGATATGTCCTATATAAACTATTAACAAAGTCAAAAACAGATATATCATATATAAACTATAAAAAGACTCATGTCAGCCTGGTCAACATAAACATATTTGCTCCAACTTTAAACTTTTGAAGTTCTACTGATTCAACTACCCGATTAGGAAGATCATTCCACAACTTGGTAACAGCTGGAATAAAACTTCTAGAATACTGTGTAGTATTGAGTCTTATGATGGAGAAGGCCTGGCTATTAGAATTAACAGCCTGCCTAGTATTACGAACAGGATAAAATTGTCCAGGGAGATCTGAATGTAAAGGATGGTCAGAGTTATGAAAAATTTTATGCAACATGCATAATTAACTAATTGAACGACGGTGCCAAATGCCAAAGATTAATATCTAGATCAGGAATAAAAAATTTAATAGACCGTAAGTTTCTGTCCAACAAATCAAGATGAGGATCAGCAGCTGAACACCAGACAGGAGAACAATACTCAAAACAAGGTACAATGAAAGAATTAAAAAACTTCTTCAGATTAGATTGATCACCGAAAATCTTGTAAGACTTTCTCAATAAGCCAATATGAGGGTTGAGGACCATTGGCTTAAGGCCTTTTCGTGAAGGCTCATTTCTTCCATTTCGTCGAACATTCGTGTAGCTGCGGCCAAAAGATATGGAGCTAGAAGATGGAACCTGGCAAACACCAGGGAATCTGCCGTCTTGATATGGAGATAAATACCATTCTTGGCGTGAACTGTGGTTTTTTGGCAAAGTTCTGGTCGGAAGACTTCTGGGTACGACAAAAGGTACGCTGATGTAGAGTTTGAGGTCAGAGGGGGACAGTAAAAGAAGTGTCAACGATTATGATTCTGCATTGAATAAATATTGATATGCCACATAAACCGGGTGGTGGAAATGGGCGAGAAAGTCTGCAACGTTTATTGGCAATGTTACTACTCAACAAGTAACTTCCAATGGATTTGGGGCTCCCAAACGATAGGATAAGTGTCTCGTACCCGTGGGTGAGGATCTTAGATCTATTGGCAGCTATCAGGTGAACGTCAGTAGGTTTAGAATGATTACGTCGATTCATAGATAGTGACATTGGTACAAGGGAATGTGAAGCCCCAGTGAATACTAAAAACTGCACATCAGTAATTGTATCATGTAAAATGAAAAGATTAATGACAGGAGAGGCCGTCACCACGAGCGATGGCCTACTTAAAAGTTTTTTTGGCTCCTGACAACCGTCCGTACACTTATTCGCAGCAGCCTCCAATCTGGAGTGATAGAGGCATAACTGCTGTCGATGGTAATAGGTAAATGGCTGCAGAGCTCGTTGGTTGGGGAATGCTTGAGGGATAGCGTATGTGGGTGGTGAGCGGCTTTGTCGCTTCTCTGGTATTTTACGGGATGAGTAACTCCAAGAGTCACTGATGTGGCACACTGATAATGGTCTTAATAGAAAGACGACCTGGACATAACTGACCTTATTCAAATGATTAAACAAGCTTATACAAAAATGGTTGAGGGTAAAATTGACCTAAAACTTTAACAAGTAAAACATGCAATGGCAAGCTTAAATAGGTTATTCTATTATCGGTGCTGGAGAGAGAGAGAGAGAGAGAGAGAGAGAGAGAGAGAGAGAGAGAGAGAGAGAGAGAGAGAGAGAGAGAGAGCATTACAGTGTATGAGCTTGAATGAAATAAACCTGCATTACAAACGGAAAAGAATAAATGACGGAGCTTGAAAAAAGGTCACCATTATATCTTACAATATGGAAGCTCGACGGAGGATGTAAAAGGGAATAGGGAATTCAGTTTTAAAAAAGTTTTTTGTTAGATCTTTCATTAGAGAAGCTATACTGTGGAGGCAAAGGGGAAGACGGAATTCAGGTAAGTGTTTAAGAAAAACTCACCGTTAAATGATGCCTTATTGAGCCTATATTAAGGATGTCAAGGGAAAGAAAGAATTCAGGTGTTTGAGAAAATTTCGCCGTTTGATCTTACCTTATGGAAGCTGTACTGAGTAAGTAAATGGAAAGAGAAAATTCATGTGTTTGAGAAAAGGTCACTGTTGGATATTAGTTTTTTGAAGCTATACTAAGGATGAAAAGGGAAAGAGGGAAATTAGTTGTTTGAGAAAATGTCACCGTTTAACCTTACTTTATGGAAGATATACTGAGGATGAGAAGAAAAAGATGGAATTCATATGTTTGAGAAAAACTCACCGTTTGATCCTACCTGGACCGTATAAAACAATTTTCAATAAAATATCTTTCTGTTTACTGTGAAGTTCTTAATCGCCTACTCTCTGTTATTGTAACTTGCTCTCTTTCTCTCTTTTGTATTATTCGTGACCATTCTATTCATCCTTTTGTATGCTCACATCAATTCTTTTCATAAATCATACAATTGCACCTCAAATAATGTCCTTTTTTTCTACATTGAACATTTTAGTTTCTAATCCAAACACATGGTATTTCTATTCTGTAATCCTTCATTTTAAAATGGCTATGTTCTTGTATTTACTTTTCCATCTCTTAATCAATTTTACAGCAAAAATATACTACTTTCTTTTACAACTAAAATGCAAATTGAAATAATTTACTTCAGTAACATTTTTGTTTATTATACGTTAAGATGTCACTTTTCTCATTATTACATTTATCAACTCGACCTTCCATTTACATACACTGTTATATAGATAAGCCACCATTTTCCTTATCTTTTTCTCGACCCAAGCAGGCATGCTAATGTCCTTCATTGGAAATTATTTTTTTCCCAACAACGTTTGCGCCTTACTCCTCTTCTTTACCACCTTCTCTGTCCATTAACTACACTTTCATCTATTTTTGGCTAAACTTAACTAGCATTATGTCCACAATTATCGTAATTCAGATTCGCCTCAAAAGATCTTTCATTTCACTCTAATTCTTCCCCATTCCTGTATAACATTCAAGTGCTCCATTTGACCTCTTTCATAACAAAATTCTTTTCATCTACTCCCGATACAATCACTCTTTGCTGTCCCCATTCCTACACACACTAGAGCCTTACTACGAGTATAAGCCATAAATCTGTCTTCCTCTCCCTGAAAAAAGTTAACTGATTTACGTTTCTTCTTAAGGGAACCCTATTCATGCATTTCCAAGACCGAACAACGTGTTCAAGACATTGAACTAGATACTCCCTAGACTGTGGGTACAATAAATATATTCTCCAAATCATATTCATGAACTACGCAACAATAGTAGTACTTATTGAATAGACAGACCAGTAACTTCAAAAAGGAAGATGCTCGTCCATTATTTACAAATTCATGAACCTGAAACTATGGCGTCCATTACCTTGAGATGTAGTACCAAGGCATTGACAATTTCTAAGTCAATAGTGCACCAGACATATGGGTAGTTGACTTTAGAGTATACAAACCCCCAATATAGAGACACACTCAGACTAACCCCCTTCCACCCACACCCACATACACACACATTTATATATATAAATATATATATATATATATATATATATATATATATATATATATATATATATATATATATATATATATATATATATATATATATATATATATACATTCAATTGTAAATGTTTCTCTGTACTCATCTTCTAGAAGCTTAGTTGTATCAAACCTAAATATTCTATCTACTTTTCTGTTGGGTGCTCTCAGTTTTAATTTCGGTTCGGCAATGAGGAGGTGGTGATCACTTCCAATGTCTGCACCTCTATAGGTTATCACATTTCTTTGAGTTTTCCTTCTCTCTTTATTAACTGCTATGTCATCAATTTATTTTTTTTCTAATTTCCACATGGCTAAGTCCATCTATATTTGTGGATATCCTTGTGCTGAAAAAGAGTACCTCCAATAACAAGATTATTTGTTGAACAAAATCTTATAAAATATGCTCCATTTTCATTAGCAACTTGGCTATACCTTGATTATTCCTAACAATTTTAGTATTGAAGTCACCAATCACAGATTTCTTATCTCTCTCTGGGATCTCATCTATAAAAATCTGCAGTTATTTACAGTATTCATCTTTCCTTTCTTCAGGGTAATCATTTGTTGGTACATATCAAACTATAATACTCATATTGCATTGCATTGATTTAAACTTTGCACGTAACAATCTAATATACATAGCTCTCCATTCCGTTAATACCCTTTCTGCTCTTGGTGTCATTAACATTCCTACTCCTTCTCTTCCAACTTCATCTGTTCTTCCTGAGTAGATATATATATATATATATATATATATATATATATATATATATATATATATATATATATATATCTATATATATATATGTATGTATTTATATATATATATATATATTATATATATATATATATATATATATATATATATATATATATATATATATATATATATATATATATATATATAGTCAAAGATTTCTTTACCGATCGCCTTATAACATGTTTCACCTAGAGCCAAGATATTCAAACTATATTTCATAAATTGATTCTCCACTTGCTGTAACTTCTCAATCTGATTCATTGTTCTAACATTCCTATTACCAATTTTCCATTTTTCTTTAGTATTTATAAAAAGGAAGATTCTTATATATATATATATATATATATATATATATATATATATATATATATATATATATATATATATATATATATATATATATATATATATATATATATATATTTATATACACACATACATACATATACTCGTGCGACACACCCACACAAGCATATGTCGTAATCAAAACAGAGCAGCCTGTCCCTTATGTGTCATACTCATGTAAGAATTATATAAAATTCAAACAGACTGGAATGACATACATGTTTATTCTCGTGTGCTAAAGTACCGAGTAAAAGACAAACACTAGTTCAATGATGATAGTAAATGTGCTTGTGTGGCGAAGCAGGAGGTCTCTCATCTTTGGAAGGGTAACACATCATATCTATTTTGAAAAAAAAATATGCACTGTTAAGAGCTATTGCTCAGAGAGTTTATACTTTAACTAAAATGGAATCCATTACAACCATTAAAGAAACCTTTCCCACATGAACATCAGTAGTCAGCTACCCTTAAATCTGCACTCTTTGGTGTAGATGTAAATGTTCCTCCTTTACTTGAACCAGATAACTGTCACTCCCTGTCCAAAGGAAAATGCAACTCTTTTGGCTGATGACAGTAAGGAGTATGGTGAGAAACTCGAACTTCCTCACTCTTGCTTTCCTGAGGATATGGTAACTAGTTTAGGTTTTCGGTATCGTGAAATTAAAACTTATATGGTATTTTTCTTTATTTATATAAAGACTACTAATTTCTTAGCCCCTAAGTTATCTGGTATTTTCCGCAAGTTAGCAAAAAGAGGTTATTTTGTACGCATTGGAGAATAAGTAATGTTACTCCATTACCACCCAGTTGTCATAACTTACTTATTAATTAAACTATTTAAGCCTATTTTGGCAAAACGTTTAAATAGGTATGGCAAATGTATTCATCTGTTCCCTAGTTTGCAATTTGACCATAGTAAAGGCCTTGGAGCATGTGGTGCTCTTCTTACAATCTTCAATGCTGTACAGAGAAATTCTAATTGTGATCAGGGAGTTCATATGATTAGCCTTTATTTCAGTGCTGCTTTTAACCGTGCTAAAGGCAACACTGAAACTGTTGTGAGTTAATGGGTCTTTTCTTAGCAAAATTATTGAATTTATGAGCAATAGATTGCAAAGATTTGTTGTTGATGTGTACCATAGTGAATACAGAATATTGCTGGTGTTCCTCAGGGTTGTATTCTTGGCCAATTAATTTTCATGCTATATACACATGATATGTGGTTTGGCCTAGAAAACGAACTCGTTGCATTTTTAGATGATACTACTCTTTCTGCATTAATTGCATCTCCTGAATGTAGATCTGGGATCACTGAATCCCCTAATATAGATCTTACTTAAATAAGTTCATGGTGAAAATTATGGAACATGAAGTTGAACCCTAACAAACCTCAAAATAGGATTGTAAATAGATCGAGGACAGTGGGTCCTTAGCATTCAGATCTCAGTATTGATAATGTTTCTTTAACTCTATAACACCAGAGTCACATTATTCATAAGGCTAACTAGGCTGATGCCTAGGGGCACAGCAAGAGCGGGGCCCCACTAAAAACAGGGACCCATGTAACTGATTTTTATTTTTTTATCGTTGAATATTAAAGCTATGTATTGTTTACTTCATTCGTAATATTGTTGTGATAAATTGCACGAAAGGGCTGGACTCAGAAGGGTAGATGCAGCCCTTGGGTTATGGCAAGGAACCCAATGCAGGTCGAAGTCTATACCCTACTATGGGTTAATACGGCACTGTATATGGCTGTTTTAAAATTTCAGGTGTGACTTTAGATGGCAAATTTGCTTTTGAGAACCATATTCGGTCCGTTTCCTCTTCAATTGCACAAAAATTGGCTTATTAAAAATTGAGAAAGTTTTAGGGGAATTTAGGTGATCAATTTATACTAAGAAAGACTGAACCCTCTAATTTGGCCTTGTTTAGACCATTGTTCTCCTGTTTGGTCTTCAGCTGCTGAATCTCATCTCAATTTGTTGGACAATAACTTGCGGTCCATTTCATTTTTTATTCCTGATCTAGATATTAATCTCTAGCACTGTCGTTCGGTTATTTGTTCAAGCATGTTGTATAAGATTTTTTACAATTCCGACCATCCTACCGGGCAGTACCATCCTGCCAATAATACTAGGTATGCATTAAATTATAATAGTCATATCTTCTCCACCATGAAGCTCGACATTAGACAGTATTCCAGAATTTTTATTGCAGCTATGACCAATCTGAGGTATGATTTTAATGAATTGGTGGAACTTCAAAAGTTCAAATGCGCAGTGAATGTTTTTGTGTTTAACAGGCTGACATAAGATTCTCCTTGTAGTTTGTATATCAAAGATTTATTCTAATGATGATATAGCTCTTGATTAAGTTTATATTAATTTTTCTTTACATCTCTCGTACAATGTTTCTTCATTTCTTTTCCTCGCTGGGCTATTTTTACCTTTTGGAACCCTAGGGTTTATAGCATCCTGCTTTTTTAACTACTAGTTCACTGCAGAACAAATGCCTCAGACATGCCCTTTCACTTGCGTATGTTTATGGTCTTTTTATGCCAGTTTATAGCAGCAAATTTTCGTACCTCGTCAATCCATCATCTTCTCTTCCTTTCCCTGTGTAGTTTCCAGTCTGTAGGGGTCCATTCTGTTATTCATTTTTACTTTTCTATTATCTGTTGGTAGTCTTATTATATATCATTCCCACGTACATTTCGTTTTCTTGCTTTTTGTGAGCATATCATATATTTTTAGTTTGCTCTGGTATCTAGGCTGTTCCCTTTCTGTCTCTTAGTTTTAATCCTATCATTATTCTTTCCATAAACCTTTGAGTTGTATCTAGCTTTTGTTCTAAGGCTTTAGCAAGGCTGTAAGATCATCTGATTAAATACTTGAATCCTGAAGAATCTTACATAAAGAAGAATAATTGCTATATGTCTTACAACTTTTCAAATATGCAGTAACCCTGGAGACCTAATAAGCAAAGAATATTTGTTGGGTATAGGATTAGTTATGGGTTGGGGGTACGTTGTGCATTAGCATTGAAATAACTATAATTAGATTAGCAGATGTTAGTGAAAACTATTCGCAAAAGCACATAATTATTCTTCCTTTTAACTCTGAAATTATGCGGTGGAATTTTCTCTATTTATGAGCACACTTAAAAATCATATACAGAATAATACTATGATTCACAGCAAAAAAGAAAAAAAAAATGTAATCGCAAAATAATAGCTCAAGGACTGAGGAGTGGGAACATTCAAATGAAGGTCAAAGGATAAGAAACGAATACTAGTCCTAAATTACCGGCGAGTATTTAAGCGCCTTAAAATTTAGCAATAGGATTTATGAGTAAATATTTGTGTGGCCATACAGTCACTAAAACTAGGATACTTCTAAAGATATCCGTTGGAAATAACCTACTTATTCATAACGAAAATAACCGACCGAGTCTTTGGAAAAAAGTAACTTGCAATATAGAAATTTGTTATGGAATAAATGTTATGGCATTGTTTATTCTATCAAAAAAGTTATCATTACTTCACATGATATCCTTTCATCAAGATCCACTAAGAACCCTGAGATCAATCAATGGAAAAAATGAACTCATGATTTGATAGTAGAAAAAAAGAATATCTATTTCACAATAACCAGCTTGATATGGAAGAGAAACGCTATTCAATGTAAGAAAAAATTAGATTTTCTATTTCTTCCATCAAAAAATAAAATCTAGGATAATGAAGCGAAATAAACTAAGACCTAAGCTTGACGTTAACATTTGAATTCACTTTTTGTCTTTAAAGCAGGGTTCAGATTTACATTAGGTATTCTCCCTGCAAATTTCTCTTAAAAGGGTCTGAAAGAAGTGTCGCAGCTATTAAGGCATTAGTCGGATTTATGGGTGTCATATATTTTAAATGTGACGGCGCGGATTTTTCCAGTGATTTTAGCTATGTTAAATCTTTTTAACATCTATTCTCTTTTGTGAGTTATCTTTATACTTTTCCTATTCATTTTCTTTCTTAATTATTTCATTTCCTCTAGCTGATGATTTAGTTCTTTACTACGCTTTGCATTTTGTCACTGTTTCGAGATGGATTTCCAAAATAAGTTTACAAAAAGAGGGAAATTTTTTATGTTGTGCTCCAAGTACGTTTTAAAAGCTGAAAGCGTTTCAGCAAGGGAGTCATTCGTCAGGTGTGCCTCCCTCCACATTCTCATTCCATTTTTTTTTTTAACTGAGTTTCTTGCATTCTAGGTCTCACTCGATTTATCTTTTATTTTTGCTGTCTTTATCAACATTTTCGATGAATGATTTTAAATAGTAATTGGTGTCAACGCATTTTTATATAAGAATTATGATTTAAATCTTCGTTTTGAAAAATGAAAGTAAGACCATCGGGTATATATTCAAGTTATTACATTGACTTTTACCTAACCACTCCCACCCCCACCCCCCAAAAAAAATTATCACACTATGGAAACGCTCTTGCACTGCAAATAAATAAATAGATAAAGGAAAACACTTTTGTTTCAGGTCAGTTATAGCTATAGTTACACTACAAAATCTAAAACGTATTAATATGTTTGCTCTGCCTATAATATCATGTAAAACAATTTTATGAGAAAAAGAAAATTACGGCAAAATATTTAAGACATTTACACATTAGTCTATCTATCTAATAATCCATCTAATGTATATACACATAACATAACTACTAATAAATAAACATACACACACGTATATATACGTTTGCTTTCCCTATAAAATGTAAAGAAACCTCTCTCAATAAATCAGTCCTCTGAAGAAGTATCACGAAACTAGTCAGGACTTAAGCGTATATTTCTTATTTTCATTTTCCCTGTGGTTCTTCTGCATAAGAGCATCACGTTTTCCTGTGATTTTTACGCACACACACACACACACACACACACACATATATATATATATATATATATATATATATATATATATATATATATATATATATATATACTGTATGTGCGTATATATACATGAAAATATTTTATATATATATACATATATATATATATATATATATATATATATATATATATATATATATATATATATATATATATATATATATATATATATATATATATATATATATACATATATATATATATATATATATATATATATATATATATATATATATATATATGTGTGTGTGTGTGTATAGTGTATACATATATATATATATATATATATATATATATATATATATATATATATATATATATATATATATATATATATATATGTGTGTGTGTGTGTGTATGTGTGTATATATATATATATATATA
Source organism: Palaemon carinicauda (assembly GCF_036898095.1). NCBI lineage: Eukaryota > Metazoa > Arthropoda > Malacostraca > Decapoda > Palaemonidae > Palaemon > Palaemon carinicauda. Next base: position 79,250,912 of record NC_090729.1, read on the forward strand.
TATATATATATATATATATATATATATATATATTATTGAAATTTTCATAAACTGCCTTTTGCACATACCTGGAAGGATATTAGTGAATTAGTGTTCTTTTACATCCCATCCTATGTTGCTGAATCTTCTTAGTTGGGTTAAATGATACGTATGTATTGTTAATAAACATTTATTATGCTTACTGCTTACATTGCTTCTCAGCTCTTAATGGCTCAGGACTCTCAAGTGAGAACATCGACGTAAACAAACTCTTATCCGAAAAAAACATGAAAATACCAAATGAGTTAACTCTCAAAAGACTTGATCCTTCTGTAATACAAAAGTAAGAAGACTCACAGCCTATCTCTGAGACAATTAATAAATGATTAAATCCTTCAGAACAGACACTACTACGCTTATACTTAATGTCTAAACATGTTCTATCAATGTTACACTGTGCAACATTACTCTTAATATACGTAGTGCATATGATATTACCGTACAAATACATAACAGTTTCCTCCTCCTTAATTTGACATTTAACAAACTTTACAAATCTAATTTTCCAGGGGCCTTCCCTCTATCCACCCCATTGGGAAGAGCTCTAACTTCATCCTGTGCTGGTACATGAATAGACTCTGAATCTGCATTTGATGCTTGGGTATCTTGGTTAACATTCGATTCATTTGATCCAACTATTTCTGAAAATTTTCTTATCTCTAACAATTACATGGTCTACAGGATGTTCATGTAACGGCTATGATTAATCAATATGACGTTTTACAATATTTCCACCACCTTGTACATCATAATGTAAATTTCCTTTTTCTTTTACAATTTTTCCTGGTACCCCCCTTTTCTGGAGTATTGTATGATCCTACAATGACCGATAATGGGGAAAAATGTCTTACTTTCCTGAGGCTTTATACTTGCTTATAACCTTTTTCTTCTAAATCACTTTGCAAACTTGGATATAATAAATCTAACTTACACCTAATCCTTCTCCCCATCAACAATTTTGAAGGTGTTAAACCTGTTGTGCTGTGCGGTGTTGTTCTTCAAGGCAATAAAAACTATGACACTTGAAAAACTTTTATTTGCATTGGCTTTTCTACACTTCATGTTATGCTTAAATGTTTGAACAAATCTTTCAGCCGCTCCTTTCGTGGAAGGATGATTCGTGGTGGAAAATGTATGCTCAATACCATTTACATTACAAAACTCATTAAACTCTTGTGAGGTAAACTGTTGACCATAAACAGTTACAATTCTTTCTGGCATACCATGTGTCGGGAGTTTCGAGCTGATCATTCGAAATCCTCGACATTTAACTCCACGAACGTTGCGTTAAATTAGGGTAAGACTGGAAGATCTCGCGGGCGTTTCTACAAATAAGTGCTGTCCAATACGTGACGGTATTGTGGCGTAAATTTCAACCACTGGTGTGGAAGGAGCGGGTGTCAGAGAAACGAAGTTTTTATTGTTTACAAATCACGAAAATTATATTGTATTGTTTTACCACGACAAAAATATCGATGTATATGTTTAGAGCCAAGGACTCTCTAGTTTGTTGGATTCTGGCAAATTATGGCCTTCAGTCGAAGTATTAAGTTTACCCTTTGATCTTACGTAAGTCTTTGACTGTTTCTCTGTCTTGTGGTCGATAAAGAAACTTTATCAAACCCCTTATTGAATAAATAACGTAAGAGTTCCCGTGCATCTCACAAGGACACTTTAGTTAGCGCGGGAGACCGTAGTTTTCCTCGGAGCTGTCCAGCACGACGCTCGTTCATTCCAGCCTAAAGATCCAACCAAGTAAGTGCCACTATGTGTTAGTCTCTCCGTCTCCGGCTCCTATCTACCGCGATACCAGGTTGGTTCCTTTTGGAGTGTGTATATGTACATTTGTATCGCTCTGTAAAATTGTCATCCCTGAGATTGGGGATTAGTTTTATGTCTCAAATAATGCCTGTAGGCCTTGGTATGTGATTTATCATAGATTTGTTATTATATTTTCGAAACTTAGTCTTATTTAGTCCAACGTGGACTCTGTGTTTCATGAGCACATGTTGCAAACCCCCTAAGGGTGATAGATCTAACTTTCAATTTGCCTGAAGTGTTATTGTGTGTGTTTTTTCTTTATCAAATGATTATTTTTGTAAAAAACTTAAAATTGTGATTTCATTTTATTGAATCCTGAATAGTTTTGGAAAGCAAACCTCTTCAAGGTCTTGTCATCGGCCCATTCCATCGGACCTAGAATCATTAATTTCAGTAAGTCGGAGAAAAATTCACGACACCATGTGTAGACAAAATGTGCATTAATCCTTTCACAGGATTTCTTTATCGGAAATACTTCTGGGCACTTACTGCAAGCATCTACAGCAATAAAAAACAAATAAGGTGACAAAGGACCTGCAAAATTTATGTTCACTCTTTACCATGGATACCAGGTAACTCCCATAGGTGCATTCTAGCAAAATGATGATTGTTCTGTTGCATAACATAATTCATTTAATTTATGACAAATAATTCAATATCTCTATCTATACCTCGCCACAAGACAAAAGTCATTGCAACAGACTTTGAACTGGCAATTTCTTGGTGATCAGCATATATTTCAGACAAAACCTTATTCCTCAGTAAACTAGGAATAATTACTCTTGACCCCATCATCATACAACCTTGTGTTATGCTTAATTCACTCTAAATATCCTTATATGGTTTACAATTTTCTTGTTTTTCACATGAGTCCATACCTGTTATCAAACTCTCAAAAAGCTTACTAAGTATTGGGTTTGTTTTGGCATTGCGTGCAATATCCTTTGCTGTAATGAGTACATTATATACAGAAAGTAAAAATATACTTTCATCATACTTTTCTGCTGCTATCTCTACTAGAAATCAAGATAAAGCATCTGCATTACCCATCTTTGGTGTAGGACCATATTCTATGTAATGATATGCCAAACGTTGTAGTCTTGCAACTACCAACTTGGGTAAACTTGCTTATGGACCCAATATTGCTAATAGAGGTTTATGATCTGTAATAAGTGTGAAATATTTCCTTCCATAAAAATGCAATCTCTCAACTCCATAGACTAATGCTAAACCTTTTTTTCTTTTTTCCCATGTGAGAGTAATTCCTTTCTGCCTTGTTCAATACTCTAGAAGGAAACGGTATTGATTTTTCTGTTCCATGAGGCATTACATGAGCTAATACTGTACCTAAACCTATGTTTGATGTGTAAAATATTAATTTACATTATAAAGCTATTTCATATTGTACTAGAAATGTAGGTGATGTTATTTCCTGTGTGATTCTTTTGAAAGATTCCTGACAAGCTTTTGTCCAGTTCCACTCTGCACCCTTATTCAGCAAGTTATTTAATAATGTGCAATTGTAGATATATTCTGAATGAAATTCCCATAAAATCAAGATTTTACCTTTCGATAGAGAGATGCTAGGTGTTACTCAGTGCTGGAGTATGGACGTGTTGTGTTGAGCTCTGCTATTAATGCCCTGAGTCAGGTTTTAGCTTTGTGTTTCTCGCTTAGAATATCATTGAAAAGATATTAGTTAGTCTTGTGGAGAAACCTAAGTGATAAGAAACAGCACACCATGTCTGCTCCTAACTACATCTGCTTCAAATGTAATGAAACGGATAGAGATCGGAAAAAAATGGATAGTATGTGAATGTAAAAGACTCTACCATAAGAGATGTGTTTATATAGTGACAGCCATCAGTAAGAATGGACGGATTAACCTATACTGGTTATGCCCACACTGCGTACGTGAAGCCAGAAAAAAACAATTTAGTAATATCAAAATTAAAGGCAGATGTAACCTGGAGAAATCTGGCCCTGAACGAACAAGATGCGAAAATAAACGACTTGGAAAATAAACCTGCGAACCTTAGCGCAGACACAGCAAATTCCACCCAGACCACTGACCTCACTGAGAAAATTGACATTCTTGCCATGAATTTGCTGACAAAGTTAAGGAAAAAATCTGTTGATAATTAAATCAACTAATACAACAACTAAAATCACTGAAAGAAAAAGTGAGGTTGAACAAGCACCTAAAGACATTCCTATACTTAACACGAGGTCAACTATGAATGGAAGTGTTATTGTAAACCTTGCAAACAATATGATCAGAGAAGAGGCGGCAAACAAAATTCAGACATTGGTGGCTGACACTGAAACAAGAAAAATCGGAAAACTAAAACTCAAAATAATGATATGCAATGTATACAATGATGAATATGATGTAGTAAATGCTTTGATTCAAAGAAATCACTGCCTGGACCAAATCCAAAATGTAGAAGATAAGATAAGTGTAGTCCTGAAGAAAAATGTCTCAGGGGGACCACCCACCATGTGCTGAAATGTGATCCTGAAGTTCGGAAGACGATTCATGATAACGGGGACAAAGTTTCGTTATGATGGAGTATTTATAACATACGTGATAGGTAACACTTGATCACCTGCTACCACTGTCAGAGGTATGGACATTTTGAAAAAGATTGGAAGTCTAAGAATGAAGATAGAGTCCGCGGGAAATGTTCAGGGAGTCACTCCACCAGGAAGTGTAATTCGCAAGTGTCAAAGTGTATAAATTGCACAAAGTTGAACAGACCAAGTGACCACACAGTAAATTCTAGAGACTGCAATGCTTTTAACTTTGAATTGAAAAGTCTAGCGGAAAATACTGATCATGGTTACTAGGGATGTCATAAACTGTGGTTATGTAGATATACAATCTGTAGGTGATAAGACTGTTCAAATTCAAGAATTAATAAACGAGAAGTATTTAGATATACTAGCTTTATCTGAAACATGGCTAAATAACTTGGACAAGGCAAAGATCACTGAAATGACGCCCCCCACACATGCCTTCTTTTACATACCGAGAGAAGGTAGGTCTGGTGGGGGTGTCAGACTCTTTATTCATAAAAGTTACTCAAACCTCAAAACGTTGAAAAGAATTAGTGTAACAAGCTTTGAATATATAGAAATAAAATTTACGCCAAAAAATAGAAGAATATCCTTTGTAACAATCTACAAACCTCCTAGAACAAACACTAGTATCTTTTTTGAAGAATTAGATGCTCTCATTGAGATGATTACCATAGAGAAAAACTAATTAGTTATCTGTGGAGACTTCAATTTTTGGATGGATGACGCATCAAATGCCGACACTTTGGCATTTAGTGAGTTACTAGAATCATATTGACTAGTGAATGATGTTGACTGTACAACTACTTTAACAGGGCATACGCTAGATTTAGTTCTAAGTGATGACATGAATAATATTGTATCAGATATAAAAGTAGAAGAAAAATGTACTATCTCCCCAATACACAAACTCATTACGTTTATTCTGCCTCTACAGAAACATGCATTAGTAAAAAAACAAACTTTAGACATGAATCAAATTTTTCTCCTTCTGTATTTATTGAAGAAGTTACACAGAAAATAAATGATGCTATCAACATTCCCTGTGATTATAATGACCAAGCTAACTGTCTTATGACCACTCATAATAGAGTGAGTAAAAGTGAATATGATACCATGTGCCCACTGATGGAAAAGACTATAACCGTAAAAGACCAATCTCTTTGGTTTGATGGAGAGACTTTGGAAAAAAGAGGGAAAAAAGACATAAAGAAAGGAAGTGGAATGGGTTAAAAACTTAAAGTACTTGGGTAGAATACAAAACTGCTGCGTGTCAATATAACTATCTACTAAGAAGAAAAAAAAGGTGAATACTATAAGAGAAAGATCCTCAAAGCAGCAACAGACATAGATAAGTTATATCGTCTCCTGAATGGTATAATGGGAAATGTAAAAGAAAAGAAGCTACCTGATGGATACAGTGACCAGGAACTAGCAAATAATTTTCTATTATTCTTTAGAAGCAAAATTGAAATTATAACCAGGTCATTCGTAAATGCTCAACATCAGATTAATGATACACCAGGCACTCAAACAAAATTAATACGATTTAACAACATAACGTAAGATAACATCACCAGAATAATCAAGAGAGCAAAGAAAACAAACTGCACGGTCGATCCTATGCCAATATTTGAAGTAATTGGAGGGAGAGACTTTTCTAGTCTAGCCGAAATAATAATGAGAATAGCAAATGCAAGCATTGACGAATGTAAGTTTCCTAAATCTGAGAAAATGGCTATAGTCACACCAGTCCTGAAAAATGCATTGAACTACCAGGAATTAAGCTCAGATAGACCTATTTCAAATCTATCCTTTATCTCAAAAGTGCTTGAATATGTAATTTTTGAACAACTAGTCAGCCACTTAGAAGTAATGGAAGCTTTGCCTGACAACCAATCTGCTTACAGAAAACCATACTCTACGGAGACAGCCATCTGCTCTGTTGTAAATGATACGCTAGATATGACGGATGAAAAAATCTGTGGTATCTTAATTTTGCTCGATCTCAGTGCTGCTTTTGATACAGTGGTAAATGATCGATGGTCCATCGGCGTTGAAGATCAAGCCTTCGAATACCTAAAAGACTACTTAGTTGTAGAAATTACTGTGTATAAATTGGAAACTCTTATTCATCATATGAACCCTTAAACAGAGGTGTACCCTAGGGGAGTGTACTTGGCACAATCTTATTCTGCATCTATACTATGGGTCTATCGAAAATAGTACAAAGGCATAGCGCGAAGTTTAAACTATTTGCAGATGACACACAATTATACTTCTCCACAAAGGATATAGATGACACTACTGAAACTCTAAACCGAACCCTTGATAGTGTTAGAAAATGGATGATATTTAAACAACTAAAATTAAATAAGAACAAAACTGAATTCATGGTGTTGGGCAAGAGAAACAGCGTGAGAAACTTAGGTGATATTCAAATGAACATGAATAATGACTCAGTGCCATTATCTAGTAAAGTTCGAGATCTAGGTGTATTTCTTGACTACAACCTATCCCTAAATGGCCAAATAACAGATTTCGAGCGAAGCGAAAAATCTATTTTTGGGTGAGATGGCCATGTCGTCCTGATGAAAGTTCCTAAAGGGTAGCTTCCTTGGGTATATTATAACTATGGCGATATTCCCAGAGAATTTACCTTAAGGTACCCAGAATTCTAACTCCTGGAGCGAATATCCCTAATAAAAGAACCAGGGATATCGCGAAATATCAGAGGACGTATTCTTGACACGTCACATAGCAATCTGCACCCCGAACAGAGTTAACACTTTGAAGGGGTCAATTGGCAAGAAAATGAAAACGAGAAAGAAAATTAGAGCCGCTCGCAAGGTATCTCTCCTTTCCCGTTTTGTAAGCGTGCATTGCACCGCTCACGACGCCATCTGTATTCCTTGTAGCGATACACGAGGTGCTACAGATACTGTATGTAGGGAGGGGACCTACAGCCCTTTAAAAGAAAGGGAAGGGCGGGTCCATCAGGACGACATGGCCATCTCACCCAAAAATAGATTTTTCGCTTCGCTCAAAATCCGTTTTTTGGGCTCAAGCCATGTCGTCCTGATGGAAGTATACCAGAGCATTACTGTATCTGTGGATTCTCAAAACGTGCCGTACTCCCCATAGACCAAGTTAGTGCTTCCTGCCCCCTACAGGGAAGAGTCCTACTAGACTCTGGAAGGTTTCGAAGAGTACATATACCTATGTATGAATAACAGGCAAGCCAATATAGTGGTCTCACCCTATATCATGTGAAGTATAGTTTGTAAAGAACCACTGAGTCAATATGAAATATCGACCAGTTCTCCGTTCAATACCGGATTGAACAAAGGTTTATATCCGAGTAGGCCGAAAACTTGCATATCCGCCACCGTCCCCTCAGGGCATGGAGTCCTCCCGCCAAGGGAAAGCATAAACCAATGCAACGAACGCTTGCATAAAGGAACAATCTATTAGAATTATCCCAGATAAATATACATAGAACGTAATGCAAAATTATATCAAATAAATTGACACAGGTGAAGGAGATGCAAGGTTCCCAAGAACTAGTTTATTGACAAACAATAAATAAAACAGGTTAAACAACCATTATATAAATATAAGAGGAGGATAACCAACAAATAAGCATAAGCATGATAGTAAACAGAAACTTGTTTATCTGAAAGAAAAACATTAGCGCCACTTTTAACATACCGAGGTATCAAAATTATAAAAGTCTGTATTACTAATCAGTTACATTAGCGTTGGAAACGCTCGGCACACATGTCTGTATTTATGCTAGGTTCACCTTTGAGAGTGGAACAGTCAATGTGGGCAACCCAGTGCCCTCACACTTAGTCTGTAGAACAGTTCGTAAATACACACTCACCCCGGAATTAATCGTCCCAGGGTTAACGACACAACCCACTGCTACCACAGACCTCTTTAGTTGCTCCACTTGCTTTGCATAGTGACGAAAGAACACTCTGGAAGACCTCCAGCCAGTGTATGAACGAAGATGTTCAAAATCCATACAATTAAAGAAATTTAAGGATAAGGCAACTTTCCTCGGATCGTGACCTGCGGGTGTACTGTCTGGATCCGCTCTGCGAATAAAATAGGTGATTTTCGCCCTAAGTTGTTTCAGTGATAAATTTGAGCCTGATGTTTCTCCCCTGAATAGTTGACCACCCCTTAAGTCTGAAGTTCTACGAAGATAAACCTTTAGGCATTCCACTGGACATAGAGATGCATCTTCTTTCAGAGGGCAGATTCTCCAGGGACCCCACCTGTTGGTGGGTAACTTGTTCTTGGCGAGAAACATAGGATCCGGAAACAGGTTCAGTTCTCCCCCATTCAAGAACTGAACACGACCCTCCTCTCTCGAGAGGGCTACAATTTCACTAACCCTGGCCCCGACGCGAGTGCAAACAGGAAAATAACTTTTTGGGTCAAATCCTTTAAAGTACACTCCTCATTGTTCAACAGCGAAGCGAAATGAAGAACTTTATCTAAAGACCATGAAATGGGCTTTGGAGGTGCTGATGGTCTGAGCCTAGCACAGGCTTTCGGAATTTTATTAAAAATATCATTAGGGAGGTCGACCTGGAAGGCGTATAAAATGGGTCTTGTCAAAGCAGATTTACACGTTGATATTGTGTTGGCTGCTAACCCTTGACCATGGAGGTGGATGAAGAAAGATAAGCAGAAGTCCGTCGAGATCTTTTGCGGATTCTTCGCCTTGACAAAGGCCACCCATTTCCTCCAAGATGACTCATATTTCCTTCTAGTAGATTTGCACTTATATTCCTCTAGGAAGTCCATACTGTCTTTCAAAATCCCGAAATGTTTTCTCACTGCTAGGGAGAGAAAATCATGAGCTGCAGGTTCCGGGTTTTCTGTGATGAAGCCCAGACAGTCGGCTTCTGAACTCGCCGGGTCAGAACTGGATCTGGTAACGGTTGACACTTCAGCCGTAGTTCCAATGCTAGAGGGAACCACACGCTGTTCGGCCACTTGTGAGCCACTATTGCCGCTACTCCCTTGAAAGATCTCAGTTTGTTGAGGACCCTCAACAGAAGGTTGTGAGGAGGGAACAGGTAAATCCTGGACCATCTGTTCCAGTTGAAGGACATCGCGTCCACTGCTTCCGCCAAGGGATCCTCGTACGGGGAGACGTAAAGGGGTAACTTCTTGTTGTCTTTCGTCGCAAAGAGGTCTATCTGCAGTTCTGGGACTTGACTCAAGATGAAGGAGAATGATCCTGCGCCTAGGGACCATTCCGACTCTATTGGTGTGAACCTGGATAGAGCGTCCGCTGTCACATTGCGAACTCCTTGAAGGTGAACTGCCGACAGGTACCACTTCTTCTTTTCCGCCAGTCGAAAGATGGCCAACATCACCTGGTTGAGAGGTGGTGACCTTGATCCTTGTCGATTCAAGTATCTCACAATCACCTCGCTGTCCAGCACCAACCTTATGTGGATCGAGCGACGAGGGGAGACTTTCTTCAAGGTAAGGAGTACTGCCATAGCTTCCAGAAAGTTTATGTGAAATGTCTTAAATAGATTGGACCAAGTCCCTTGTGCCTTCTTCTGATGAGAATGTCCTTCCCACCCCTCCTTCGAGGCGTCTGTGTGAATAGTCAACGAGGGGGGAGGTGGCTGAAGAAGTACCGACTTCTTTAGTTGCCTGACTTGGGACCAAGGCCTGAGAAGCGTACGTAGACGAAGCGGAACTGGTCTTATCAGATCTCTTCGCGCGTTTGATGCATAACGTCTCCAAACTCCGGTTGCATCCTTTAGCTGTGCTCTTAGCACCGGGTCTGATACTGAGGCAAACTGGAGAGAACCCAGCACTCTCTCCTGTTCGGGTCTTGATATCCTTTCGGAACCCAGAAGTCTCTTGACAGAACCAGCTATCTCCTTCCTCTTCTTCGCTGGGATGGAGAGTTGGTGTGACACTAGGTCCCAGTGGATTCCCAACCACTGGAACTTTTGAGACGGAGAAATTCGAGACTTTTTTCTGTTGATCTTGAAGCCTAGATACTCTAGGAACTGGATCACCTGTAGGGAAGCATGCAAACATTCTGTCTTGGATGCTGCCCACACTAGCCAGTCGTCTAGGTAGGCTACCACCTGGATTCCCTTTAGGCGTAATTGTTTGAGAGCTACGCTCGCAAGCTTTGTGAAGATCCTTGGGGCTATGTTTAGCCCGAATGGCATGGCTCTGAAGGCGTAGAGTCTTCGATGTAGCTTGAACCCTAGGTAGGGGGAGAGTTGATGATTGATTGGAACGTGCCAATAGGCGTCTGGCAAATTTATGGAGACGGTAAATGCCCTCTTGGGCAGTAAGGTCCTTATGTGTTGCAGTGTTAGCATCTTGAACTTGCAGTTCACAATGAACTTGTTGAGTGGCGACAAGTCCAGAATGACTCTTAGTTTTTCTGAGTCCTTCTTGGGAACACAAAACAGCCTCCCCTGGAATTTGATGGACTTTACCCTTCAGATTACCCTTTTCTCCAACAGTTCTTGAATATACTCCTCCAGAACGGGGGTGGAGTCTTGGAAAAATTGAGGGCACGGGGGTGGAGTGCTGTACCAGCTCCAACCCAGTCCATTCTTGAGTAGGCTGTGGGCCCAGGGATCGAAGGTCCACCGATCCCAAAAATTCTGAAGTCTCCCTCCTACCGGTATCATCTCACTTTGACTGCTGTTGCCCTGAGGTCTTGCCTCCTTGACCACGACCACCCCTGAATCCCCTCCCCCTTGAGGGGCGTCTAGACGAACCTCTGGCTGCTCCTCTATGCTTCGCTCAAAAAGTAGTTGACTGCCCTTCGAACGCTGGGTTAAATGCCGGAGACTGTGTCGACACGGCTTGGGGTACCCACTGGTACGTGGTCGGGGTTTGTGCCACCATCTGGGGCACTGTAGGCATAGGAAATTGCTGTTGCTTCTGCTGTCTGAATGGCTTGGCTGGCCGAGAGGGTAGCCTAGTCTTCTTAGTCTTCCTCTTTGGTTGGGGACCCTCATCCGGGGAAGACTTTCTCTTGAGGGATAGGCCCCACTTCTGGAGAAGGTTTCTATTCTCCGTGGCGTGGTTATCTACCACCTCCTTGATCGCTTCACTAGGGAAGAGGTCTTTGCCCCAAATGTTGGAGGAGATTAGCTTCCTTGGCTCGTGTCTCACCGCAGCCGAGGTGAACACGAACTCCCTACAAGCCCTCCTAGCTTTGACGAAGCTATAAAGGTCTTTCGGTACTGTGACTAGGTGTGTCTTAGCCACTACCATGAACATCTCATGGACCTTGGGGTCACTTGCCATTGTCTCCAGAGTTGTTTGATGAGACATTGAGGCAGCAAGTCTTTCTTTCTTTTGTCTCAAGCTCCCTTCGCAAAAGAAAGTCAGACAGCTTCGGGAGGTTCTCGCCGAACTGACATCCGGCAATATCAGCCTCCAACTTCCCGACTGAGAAGGTAAGATGGACGTCCTTCCAGTCCTTGTGGTCCATGGGTAGGGCCAAAGACAGAGGTTTACACTCCTCCAAGGAGGGGCATGGCTTACCAGCCTCGACTGCTTTCAGCACAGCCGTAAACCCTTTCTGCATAAAGGGGAAGGCTCTAGAAGGAGAGGACACAAAGGAAGAGTGCTTCTTACTCAAGGCAGGTACCTTCGAGTTCGAGAAGCCCCTCTCTTACATCGTGCTTGACAATAAAGCTTGAGCCTTAGCGTGGTCCAAAACTATGACCTCCTTCAGCTCTGTTTCTTCCTTTAAGGCTGGTTCCTTCCTTAGACGGACATAAAAGTCCGGATACGACTCCTTGCTGGGCCAGAATTCCACCTCCTCAAGGGGGACTGAGCCCAACTTCTCCAAAATGACGATTTTTCCCGTCGTCATAGGCATGTGCTCAGCATACTTCCAAGGGTTAACATCTGAGCACAAGGGAAGGTCTTTCACGCTGAGCTTCTTCTGGGGCCCACATGATGCTGCAAGTCTCCGCATCTCCAGCTCCATTGCAGCCGCCTTCTCATTATTCTCCCTCTGCGTCTGTTGGATCATTCCAACGATGGAGGAAAGGGTCTTTCCCAGCTCACCTAGGAGAGAGGACAATGTTGAGGGAATAGGATCAGGGGCCTGAACCGGAGTAGCCGACACCTCGTCGACCTCTTCCTCTTCATTGTCTGGAGCCTGCTCTTCATTCTGGTGTTCTGCCAGAAGGTCATCTTCCAGACGCTCGGACAAATCCGACATCCTATCGTCCAATTTGATGTCCTGCAGGGCGTCTGCGACTTCAGCATCCACCGGGATCTGAACCACTGGTATCTCCACTTGAGGCTAGGGAATCACTGCATCAGCTGACGCCCTGGGGAAAAGGTAAGCCCTCATCTTCTCACTTGGAAGATAGGGCCCAGAAGTGTTCTTCTGAAAGCCCCTTACCCAGGTACGAAGCTTCTCCGTTGCTGCGTCCCTTGACTCCGCCGTCTTAGGGGAATCAAAAGCCTCAGTAATAAGGTTTGTGCAACGGTACATACCTGCGGGTCCCAATACCGGAGATCACCTTTGGAGACTGCGCATGCTGCGTGCCTCCTACACAAATCATGTCCGCAGAAGTTCTTGCTGCGGACGTTGCAGAAAACGCTTCCACACTTCGGATGGTCCTCCTGTAAAGAGGAGAAAATTCCATGAGTATCAAGTGAACTATGTATCACTTGATATACATAGCTTAGCACAACTAAACTAGAAAGGAAAGAAACACACTTGTATTTCCCTCACAGTCAATTGCTGCAACCTTCCAGATAATAAAATCGTATGGTTAATCTATTCTAGAGCAACCAAAGAATAATTTCCAGAGGAAACAGATGTAGCTCACACCCAAGATATGATTTTAAAATGCTGGATAGTAGACAAGAAAGAACTCACTTTCTTTATCTGTAAGGTTACACCAAAGGGTTGTGCGAGACAGCACAAAAGTGTTAGAAAAACTTAGTGTTGTAACAAATACTATACTATAGTTTTCTCCCTATAGTATATACTATACTGAAAAATACTAGCTACAGTATAGAAGGTAGTGTGCTGGCCGGCACACACCTTAACTAGTTCCAAAGTATACTACTTAAGAACTATAAGGTGGAAGAACGCTGGTTCAAATGCATGTGCCGCCCGGCAATGACTGCCGGCCGGCAACTGTGATATATAGCCGGCCGGCAACTGTGATATATAGCCGGCCGGCAAAGGTATACAACCAATGCCGGCCGGCAGCAAAAGAACCAGAGAACTCCGACTGCCCGGCTGCCGGCCACTCAGGCCGGCAGCCGGGCTAGGTTACAATCACTTAGAAGAAAAACAGAATGGATACCGGGATAAGAGACTGTACTACCTCATAACCCGGCAGCCCGAAAGAGTGCACATAAGGAAGGGGAGAATGTAATTTTAGGCTTCCTGACCAATGCCATCTGGTTCTACAGACAAACATGGATGAGAGACCATAGGTGGTCTGGGCTGCACTCAAAGAAGAAGACCTTTGCCGGCCGGCAGTGCGGCAAGGGACTGAGTCAACCCCACATCCTAACCTATGCTAGGTACAGATGTAGAATGACGGATAGGAATGCAATGGCTAGGCCATCACAAAATAAAGAGGGGGGAAGGGAGAAGAGGGTCCTGCCAACCTTGCTCTAATAATGAATCACCCGCAGCCAAGAAAACTCATCTTAGCCTAGGGGAGATCCAAGGAAGGAGGCCAGCAATACTTGCCAACTCCCCCGGAACTAAAGCAAGGAAGGCGTTGTTATTCACAAAAAAGAGGATCTTATCCTCCATACCGAGAACAACAACACAGGACTAGTCTGCTAGGTCACATGAAGAAGGAATCATCTCCTACAGAAACCTTCGAAAGTGAACTAAGGAGGCTAAGCCTCCTATGTCTGTTGTCAGTCTAGCGAGGGAATCTCAACCACAAGCCAGACATAAAGAGACTCAGACTAAGAACTCTGATGTCCTGCCCCCTCCCTGAAGCCAGCCTTACTGGAAACAGAAAGGAGCAGAAACACCCTAATATAATTGTATCTAAAGTCAATTCAGATAAACCATTAGGGTTAATCCCAAGGCTTAAACAGAGGGAAAGGGATTGCACACCTTCTCCGAAGAGAAGAGAGCAACCGGGGAGTGTGAGAAAGTATACTGAGGCCCCATAGACAACTAGCCCAGGCGCAAAGAGAATCGATTATCTAAATCACCGAAACTCACTCGTATACTATCTTGGAAGAAATCAACATAATCTTAAATGTATAAAATTGCCTAAAGCTTCAACAAAATTTTAAAAACACTCGGAAATCTGAATATCATGCAGGAAAGTACTAGGGCCAAACGACTAGGCTACAAGGTCTAGCATAGGCCAGAATCGGCAAATCCTTTGCCAAAACAAAATACTAAAAGCATCATATAAAGAAATCCTATGTAACGCTAAACAGCTAAAATTATTAAAGCGAAACAGCCGGGAACGTCGCTCTGGCTAACTAAATAACTCATACCTAGCTAGCGACAGCGTCCAGGATGCCTCCAGTAGGCAACAGCTCTTGTAACAACGATATCACTATTAAATCACTTTTAAAATTACCTAGAGCTTACATTTATACATAAAAGAAATAATACTCAACTTATCAGAAGCAGAAGAAGTTGGAGAAAGCATTATAAGTTGAAATAATCCAAGAATTGCGAGAAACACAGGGAAAAAACACCGAGTTGTTGAGCTACGCAAAAAGGAATACAGATGGCGCCATGAGCTGCGCAATGCACGCTTACGGAACAGGAGAGGAGAGATACCTTGCGAGCGGCTCTCCTTTTCTTTCTCGTTTTCGTTTTCTTGCCAATTGACCCCTTCGAAGTGTTAACTCTGTTCGGGGTGCAGATTGCTATGTGGCGTGTCAAGAATACGTCCTCTGATATTTCGCGATATCCCTGGTTCTTTTATTAGGGATATTCGCTCCAGGAGTTACAATTCTGGATACCTTAAGGTAAATTCTCTGGGAATATCGCCATAGTTATAATATACCCAAGGAAGCTACCCTTTAGGAACTTCCATCAGGACGACATGGCTTGAGCCCAAAAAAGTAATGTAATAAAAACTGCTGTTTATCATCTTAGAAATATTGCGTTTATAAAAAAGTACCTAAACGAAAATTCTGTAAAGAAACTTGTGATAAACTGTGTTATTACCAGGATTGACTATTGTAACTCTATCTATTACAATTTACCAAAAGTGCAACATAAGAAATTACAAAGCATGATAAACAGAGGAGCAAGACTGATAAAAGGCGTCCCACCTAGAGAAAGGATCACCACTATACTAATTCATTTACATTGGCTACCGATTAAAGCGAGGATTAAATTTAAAATATGTACAATAACCCACCAAGTTATCAGAACTGGATGTCCAAAATTCTTAAGAGAATTGCTATATATTGCGCAGCCAACTAATTGTGTCGATACGAGAATAGTTACAGATGGCTTCAACTGTTGGAACCTAAATATATGTCTACTTTAGGCTCTAGAGCGTTTAGATATGCGGCCCCAAGACTATATAATAAGCCTCCACAAAACATTCGAATGATTGAAAACATTAAGGCTTTCAAGAGGAAACTGAAGGCTTTCTTATTTCATGAGTCTTTTAACAGTGACGATTTGACAGTAAATGAAGAATTTGAGACATGAAACGTTAAATAATCTGATCGAATAAGGTAAAATGACAGTGGAGGTCCTGTAGAGAGTGGGGTTTCTCTGCTGTATGGGACCGTAAAAGCAGCCATCAAAGTAAAGTAAAGTAAAATGTCACTAAACCTAAAAATGATTTCAATTCCTTAAGATTTTCTGGTTCCTTTTTTTATTTTACTGCCTTAATTTTCTCCTTCGTCTTGAGAATAATTTGTTATTAATTACAAAACCCATGTACTATAGTGAATTAACTTCTAAATACATTTGCTCTTATTTATTCTAATATTATGTTCCTTAAACTTCTTCAGAACTGTCCGTAATCTTTCTCTATGTTCTCTTTTATCTATACCAGACACTAAAATATCATTTATGAAAATAAATACACCTTGCATTCCTGTGAAAATCTTATCCATAGTTTCCTGTCATATAGCTGGACTATTTGCTACTCCATAAGGCAATCTCTTTGGCCTATACAAACCTATGAATTTTTTCACTTTACACAATTCTTGTGAATTCTTATTCATGGGAAGCTGTTGAAATGCCTGAATAACTTGGAAAAAAACAGTACATCCTAACGTAGTTGCAAACATGTTTTTCGGGTTTGGTACTGGGTGTTGAGCTACCTGGAGCTGCGGATTCATCGTTACCTTGTAATCTCCACATTACCTAACCTGACCATTTTCCTTCACAATAGGAATTAATGGTGTAGCCCAATCTGAGTATGTAACCTTTTCATATGATCCTTCACTTTCTAATCTTTTGATTTCTGTTTCCACTCCACTCTTGAATGCATATGGTATTGATCTTAGATAAAAAAAATGTAGGTATATTATTTGATTTAAAAATTAAAATTGCATTCTTTACTGTACCGACTTTACCTTCAAGTACATCTTAAAACTTTGTTTAAATATTATTCAGAGATACTTCATTTTTGTGTTAATTTTTTTGCACCTGTAACCTGGAAAATACTAGGCCAATCTAATTTTAAATACTGTAATCCAAACCTAGCAAGGTTTGTCCTTTACCTTTAACTACGGTTAATGGCATTCTCTCTGACTTGTGTTCTGTATACTGTACTTTTACGATCGAAGCACTGATTACCTGAAGATCCAAACTATTATAACCTTTCAAAACTCTATTTGTACCCCTCCAATAACAAATTAGGAATGGGTTTAGCTATTTTCTCAAGCATAATTGATACATCAGCTGGTGTGTTAACTTGCGTTATAATTGGTTTCCCATTTATGATCACTTCAACCAATGTATGCTTCTTTCGTCTTTGTTAACAGATTTCATGGGGAAATGCAAAATCAGTTTCTTACCTATCATAATTATCATGAACATTTTCTACATTATTCTCTTGATCTATATTAACAACTGCCAGCATTTATTTACTTTGCATACTGTTTTCGAAATCTGCAAACATTTTTAGAATGGCCCATCTTTCTATATTTGTGCCATGACTGTAAATTAGCAGGGCTTTTTTTTTTTGCTTCTTATGCAAGATAATCAGTTTTACCACACCTATAGCATTTGGGGTTTTCCTGTTGTTTCTGTGTATAGATCTGATTCTCATATATGTGAACATTAAAGTTAGGCAATTTTGTATGACTAGGCTTTGACGTATTCTTTTTCTGATTTTCACTGTGTTTCAAGTATGAGCCTATCTTTCTAATTTTAAAAATTTCCATTCTATTGCTTGCTTAATTACCTATGATATTACTTTGCCTATTCGATGTTTCTAGAGCTCTGCCTATAATCAATACCTTCTCTAGTGTTAAATCTTTATCTTGCAGTATTTTTTTCTTAATTCTTGTAATGTGCAATGGGCAATAACTTAATCTATGATTACATTTTTTAACTCTAAATATTCATATGAATCAGCTTAATTTTTTAATCTGGTCACAAATTATTCTAATCATTGATTTTCTTTCTGATATGCCTGTGCTTTAAATTGATCCCTTCTCAAAAAAATTATTGACCTGAGGAGCAAAATATATTTCAAGAGACTTGATTGCAGCTTCACTGGTGTCATCGGTAAGTTGTAGTGTTTTAAACACTTCCTAAACCTCATAACCGGCTGAGTGAAGTAATAATGACTTTTTTTGTGTGTGTATATTTCATACTACCTAATGCTTTTAGATATATCATAAATTCCTCAGACCACTATTGCCATCATATTGCAACTGAATATGGTTCAGCAACAATGCTGAATTTTTTAGGATGTATGTCAAGAGATATTTTGAATTCCTACCTGGATTGAGTTGAGCAAATGAAATCTACAGAATCAACTTGTAATTTCCTAAGCAATGTTCATTCTAACCTAGTTCCTACATTAATTGCACTTTCTGTACCTTAATGCAACCAACTTTGATAGTTCTACCACTTTATGTTTTATGTAAAACTATCTTTGGCTTATGGTATATACTACCTTGGTAACAAATTATAATCCTACCTTGTTTGGTTTTAAAATTTATAAATTTCTTCTTTCCTGACATTGAACTTGATTGCAGCCCAAGATTATGTGTTACTCTAGTTGGATGTAGTTTCGTACTGCATATGGTTGCATTCGTCTAGTTGGCTCTTCTTCTGCTGCTGCTGCTTCATATTCTGTGTCATCTGAGCAAATTTGATTCCCTCTAGATTGTCGTCAAATATTGCATTTATTATCAATGTAATTGAATAAATCCTTTTACACTTACCTGAAAAATTAGTGTTGTTTTATATCTCATCCTATGTCGCCAAATATTACATTTGTTATCAATGCAATTGAATAACTACTTTTAAACATACCTGAAATGATATAAGTAAATTAGTGTTGTTCTACATCCCATCCTATGTCACTAGAGCTTCTTAGTGGGGTTAAATGATATGTATGTATATTTAAAATACATTTAATGTGCTTACGGCTTACATTACTGCTCAACTCTCAATCGCATGTGAGACGTAAACAAACTCTTATACGAAAAACATTGATATAACGAATGAGTATAAATCTCAAGAGACTGGATCTTACTATAATACAAAAGTAACAGAATCACATTCTATGTTTAGGATGACTAATAAAGGATTGAATACTTCATAACAAAATACGCTACTACACTTATACTTAACAACTAAACATGTTCAATCAATGCGATACTGTGCAACATTACTCTTAATACACATTGCACATATTGTATTACAGTACAAATACATAACATATATGCATATATATATATATATATATATATATATATATATATATATATATATATATATATATATATATATATATATACATATATGTATATGTATATATATATATATATATATATATATATATATATATATATATATATATATATATATATATATATATATATATATATACATATGTATATATACTGTATATATATATATATATATATATATATATATATATATATATATATATATATATATATATATATATACATTCATATATGTATACATACATATATACATACACACATACATATATATATATATATATATATATATATATATATATATATATATATATATATATATATATATATACATATATATGTATATATATAAATATATACACACACACACACACACACATATATATATATATATATATATATATATATATATATATATATATATATATATATATATATATGTATATATATATGTACATATATGAATATATATACACACATACATGAATATATATATATATATATATATATATATATATATATATATATATATATATATATATATATATATATATATATTGTATATATATATATATATATATATATATATATATATATATATATATATATATATATATATATATATATATATATATATCTTAGTTCCCACACCACGGGACTATAATCTAATAATACACTATATATATATATATATACGACTAGGCCAATTGAGAAGATTTACACAATACCAGCACTCAGCATAACACAATAAATTTTAAATTTCTTGCAAGGTTGTAGTAATGTTTTAACACACTACACATGATATACGCGGGACACAAACTTAATGACTTTGGAGAGGGTACACACTTGAGGTACTTGAGAGAGGGGATGTTAGCTCTTCCACAGGATAGGCTGGTTCTCTTCTGCCCCACGCATCCCTAAGATCACATATATATATGAACTTAGTAACTTCTAGATTGATCTACGTTAGAAATCTGAAAGCTTGGGGGGCTGGCTTAGCAATGCCAGAGTTACCAGCTATTACTCTCAGATGCCACCCAGGCACCAGTGAGACTACTCTCTCTCAGCTAGCTCCGCCCACCTACCGTTCTTAGAAATGAAAAAAAAAATATAGAAACTTACGATGGGGTTTTCGAGAACATTCTAAAACACGTGGCAAATATGAGAATTGCATATTTTCTCACAAACATGATGCAATACCTCATAAAAGTACAAAAAAGATTTATATAAGCCATTGTTCATACCTCATAGGGTCATATAACGCTCTTAAGTAGATTACATAAGACTTCATAACAAAATACGTGAAATAAAAAGTTAATTCTTAAAAATAACGTACATTTACATATACTGACAAGAATGAAGAATACAGTGAAATTAATGACGAAAGTATTATGTAATTTGCATAAAACTACTTAAAACTACAAGAGAGGAGCTTACCTTTTGAGCTGGTTATTCACCTCTTTAATACACATATGAAATACATGAATAAATTATTTACTCTACGGTAGCCACCCTCAAAAAATATTATTTATTCCAGGCCTAAATCCATTGATTCAGCCCGAGATATATAACCTGCAACCACGTTATCTTTATCTGATATATGCTTTACATTAATACAATAGGGTTGCAAACATAAGGACCTAGTTAGCCTTTGATTATGATTTATCATCTTATTAACAAAAGTTAAAGGATTATGATCCAAATACACTGTAATCTCTTAATTTTCAGGTCGAATCACATAGACCTCAAACTTGTTTATCGCTAGCAGTCCCTTTTCAACTGTCGAGTAGACTCACTGATGTTTTTTTTCAGCTTTGACAACATAAAAGAAACAGGGTGCAGAACTCCTTTCTCGTCTTCTTGCAATAAGACAGCTCTAATCCCATTATCCGACGCATCCACTTGGATAAGGACCTTCTTGTTGTAAGCAGGTGCTTGCAGTATCGGTTTTGGAGTTAATATGGCCTTTATCCTATCGAAAGATTCCTGGCATTCGCAGATGCGCACGAACTTTTTCTTGGGACTAGTCAAATCTGTCAAGGGAGCGGCCACATTGATCGAATTTACCTTTGAAGTCCGTACACATCCTGAAAGATCCGTCTGGTTTTTTCATGAACAAGCATGAAGAATTGTAAGGGCTAGAAATTTGTTCGGCTAATCTTTTTTGTAACAAATAGTTCACTTCTTTCCTCATTACATCTTGGTGATACGGCGATAGTCAATAATCCCTTTGTTTAAATGGTCTTTCCGGTGTTCTGAGATGTATCTCATGCAACATTAGGTTGGTTTGTTTCAAGACGTCCAAGACAATTTCCGGGGAAACTTCTGAATAATTAGCTCAATTCCTTCTGTTGCTCCTGGTTGAAATGAGTTAATTTCTCTTCCAAGTTCAGAATGAATGACAAATTATTTACTTTGTTTAATGCCACTACCTCATATTGGCTGTTGTCTTCCGTGGATGGTATGGTTTGCGTCATACACACCTGTGAATCTTCTGTCTTGTTTTTGCTTAAGTAGGGCTTCCATAGTTTAATATGGACTTTCCTTTGACTTTTCCTACTTCCTGGGGGTCCCAGTTATGTAGGTCAGGTCATGGATATTTTCCAAAATCTTGAATGGTCCTTAGAACTTGTTGGTGAGTGGGAATCTCCTTATTGGCAAGAAAACCAATACCTGTTGTCATAGTGAAAACTGTCTGTCCTTACTTTTCATGTCGAACCTTTTCTTCCTTTTTTTTTTAGCTCGTTTTAGGGTTTTCAAGAGATAATTTCCTTATCTTGACGATCCTTTCTTCAAATTCTTGAGATATTCTCCATCTGTTTTCTCATGGTTGTTCCATTTTTCCGCTAACATTTTAATCGGTCTTTGTACTTTTCGTCCACATATAATTTCATTTGAGCTACATCCCATGCTTTCTTGATAGGCATTATGTACCTCAAATAACATCGACAGTTAGTCCAATGTCCCATTCATTCCCAGTTTCGTTGCAGATCATCGTTAACATGATTTCCAGAGTTTGATGAAACCTTTCTAATGCACCTTAGGTCACTGGATGATAAAGGAGTTGACAGTTGTTGTTTCACATCCAACAGTTTTATTACCTCCTTAAACAGTTATGATGTGAAATTCGTTCCTCGGTCAATTTGAACGATATCCGGAATACCAAACTTAGTAAAAAAGTCTAGTAACTTCTCAGTGATTATTTTGGCACTGATGTTCCTGACGGGTAGGACTTCTGGGTATCTCGTTACTGGACACATCAAGGTTAACATATATTCGTGACCTTTTTTTTTGTCCTTGGTACAGGTCCCACAAGTGAGCTTTCTTAATGTAATCATTTGGCTTTCCAGCCATCTGACATACGTTGAATGCATGGCAAAATTGGCTCACGTCCTTATGCATGCCAGGCCAGAAAAAGTGTTTCATAATCTTCTCCGTCTTCTTCCTTATCCCCATATGTCCCGTCTCGTGCGCTACGGCAATCACCTGTCCTCTCAACGGTGCGGGAATCAATATCTGACGGTATATCCCCAATTCGGCATTCCTATGGATATTGGAGGGTCTATGCTTCCTCATAAGCAGCCCATCATTAAGATAATAACAAGTGGGAGATTGCTGTGCCTCTGTCTCATCCACCACTCTGTACAAAAACTCTGTTAACTTTGCATCCTTTCTTTGGAATCCTATCAGCCTTTTCCTACTAACTTGTCCTACTTCTAACGCTGAGTTTTCTATTTCTTCCAGGTCCATTTCTTCTTTGACTTCTTGTCCACTCGTCTGTCGTCCCTCTTCTGTTGGGCTTACTTGGGAGTTCTCTTCTTTTGTGCCGTCAAGGGATTCCTGTTCTTCGGAAAACAAATCCTCCAAGTACATCGATCCCTCAGTTTCTTTTTCTCCTTCAGCAGCCACTTTCTTTGTCATATCCCTAGTCATCACACAACTAGGAAACAAACACGGGTGGTCTTTCTCGAGTTCAGTCGTAGGACTATACTTCTAATTGTTTCTTCGTTACAATAGGACAAGGCAAAAACGACGCTCCACCAACCCCATTATCCAGCAAGACGTCTACTCCTTCAACAGCTAATGAATCATTTACTGCAAAATCAAAATTACCTGTCACCAACTTGCATGAGAGTTTCAATTGGCAAATAGGGGTAACCTCTTCACCTTTTACTCCCTTCAAAATAACGGATTCTCTTGGTGAGAGACTGTTCACTCAACGGGTGTACACTATTGTTACAACCTGTGTCGTGCAATATCTTTACCGGGGTTCACTCACTCCCGTCTATTGCTGCTATCATACCTTCATGAATATATGGTGTAAAGGCATCCACGCTGCTTGGGTTTGTCCTGCTCGTCGTTTAAACATTGGCTGGTTTATTTTCCTCTTCATTCTTTCCCAATTGTTTCTTCGTCTTTGCATTCTTTGAAGTCAAATTATTTTTAACCACTTGGGCGACTGCTTTCGGTTGATGATTGTTGTTGTAGTACTGTCACATACTGCATGAGAACAATACTAGTGCTACTTCCGCTGTAATAGTCAGGGCAAAATACAGTTTAAGTGTAATTAGGATTTGATATAATTAGAAGATTATATAAACATGAGTACTGTAAGTTAACAACCCTAT
>NC_090729.1:79284913-79292413 GCF_036898095.1 Palaemon carinicauda
GACAGTCCAAAAAAGGTAGGGTACAATTATTCTCCAGCTCCTTAGTGAAATTTATTGATGGTACCAAACTATTCAATCTAAGAAAAAAGTTATCTAAATTTTCAATTCCTGGCCACACATATTATGTCGTCAATATATCGAAACCATTTTACATTATTAGGTATGATGTTATTTACGATTCTGCTTTCAAAAAATTCCATATATAGATTGCTCAATACTGGGGATAAAGGGTTTCCCATAGCCATAGCAAAAGTTTGTGCATAAAATCTCCCATTAAATTCAAATTTACAATCTTTTATACATAATTTAATTAATTCTATTGAAGTGTGTTTGGAGAATGGTAGATTCAATTGTCTATTATCTAATGTTTCAGATAAAAATTCCAACATGTCATCAATAGGTACTTTTGTGAATAGTGAGACTACATCAAAACTGACAAGCCTACAGGTACTGTTGATCTGTACTTCATTCAGTTTGTTAATCAAGTCTACATTATTTTTTTATATTTGAATATGAGATGGTGCCAACTAAAGGATTGAGGATATTCACAAGGTACTTAGATAATTTATATGCTGCTGAACCTACAGAGCTAATTATTGGCCTAGAAATGACCCTTTTTAGCAGGTGTCTAACGAGCTTGCGGACTCCTCCTACTCAACACCTGAGTCAAGCCCAGGTAGCGGGTAAGGGAGTGTCATTGTTCTCTAAATCTCTATATGTATGTTCGTACTTTTGCTTTCCTTATAAATTGTAAGAAACCTCTCTCAATAAATCAGTCCTCTGAGGAAGTATCACGAAACTAGTCAGGACTTAAGTGTATATTCCGTATTTTCATTTTCCCTGTGGTTCTTCTGCATATATATATATATATATATATATATATATATATATATATATATATATATATATATATATATATATATATATATATATATATTTATATATATATATATATATATATATATATATATATATATATATATATATATATATATATATATATATATATATATATATATATATATATATATATATATATATATATATATACATTCATTGAAGGCGACAGCCTTAGTGACTTAAATGTGTTTTCTCCAAAAATCTTTAATTTAACTCAGTTTCTTTAGGTTTTCGGACGTAATTTTTTGGTTTAATGAACGATAATTGTTTTTTGTTTTCATACTTTATTCACAACAACGCTGTTTCGACAAAACTTTGTCATTGTTAAGTGATTACTGGTTTTCATAAGTTTACAATTCCCTTTTCGATTCATTATGTTGAGATTACATTCTAAAGAAATTCAACATTCTAAAAATTGAAAAGTTAGAAAAGAGATGTGAAAATTTTGAAAATTCAGAGATCTTTAGATTATGAAAAGGATAATGGTTGATTACATACTTATACACACACACACACAATTTGTATATATATATATATATATATATATATATATATATATATATATATATATATATATATATATATATATATATGTATGTATGTATGTATATATACACACATGTATATATATATATATATATATATATATATATATATATATATATATATATATATATATATATATATATATATATATATATATATATATGATAAATCTTGCACATTTAAATGTTTTTTATTTTTCAAATAAGCCATATATATTAATAAATTGAAGTCTGGTGAAATCACTCAAAGACTATAGTATCTGACGGGCTAAGATGGTGAAGATGGGTTGATTTCAATTCTAAGTACAAAAAACCAGAATTCGACATGTATATGTACAGAAGAATTGTTATTGACATTTATCTTTCTTCGTGGCTGAGTGGTATGGTCAATGGCATACAAGTATCCCGGACTAGGGTTCGAAACCCGACCAAACAGATACTATAGTCTTTGAGTGATTTTGCCTAGGGCTTTAATCCCGAGGTCGTTGAGAGGATCAAGACTTTAATGTATTAATATATACGGCTTATTTGAAAAAAAAATACACGGTATATAGACAGAAATATATATACACACACACACACACACACACATATATATATATATATATATATATATATATATATATACTTATTTATATACATATGTATATATATATATATATATATATATATATATATATATATATATATATATATATATATATATATATATATATATATATATATATATATATATATATATATATATAAATGTATGCACATACTAGATGCACGCTCGGACTATGACCACTATACGGTTATCCATGTCGGTCTCTGCTTGAGGTGAGCTTATGATCAGAATTTTTACGCAAAGTAGGTGCCTTGAGAGCGATGCTTACAGCCTCAGCAATTATAAGTCTGTCGTAGTTGTTCTCATTGTGAACAATATGAGTACCATTAATTATTTCCTCCAGGGGTGGCTTCCTGTCGTGCAGATCAATAGTGTTAGTTTAATGCCACCTGATTTCTATGGACCAGCATCCTTATTCTGACAGTTGTTGTAGTGTGTCCGATATAGTCTATTCTCTGAGATTTACACACCTCCTCAAGGCATGAAAATTTATTGACTACGTTGGTGCACGCTTCCTTTGGTCCTTTTGGGGCGGTATTTTCTTTCATCACAAGACTTGTAGTCAGGTTAGGCTTGCTACATACTACAAGTTGTACTTACTGATAAGGGGCTTTTGGGGCCACACCTCACTTGAAGACTCCTCGCAATGTCCGGGTTTCATCTTTGCAGGCCGAGCCAAAGCTAAGGCGGTTGTAGATGAGAAGGTTTTTGTATTCGTTGTTTTTTGCCGTCGTTGGTTGGTTCACTGCCTTCTTCGTGGCTTCTTCTATCATGCTGTTGGGATATACATTGTTTGTTAGTAATTGTTGAATTCTGTTTAGTTCGGCATATACGTCTTTCCTAGTTTTGCTGTGGGTGAATGCTCCTTTTACATAAGTACTTATTACTAATTTTTTATGCTTCTGGGTACTCACTGCTGTCATTTAAGCATCCCACTACGTTGGTTGATCTAATGTATACCAATGTCTTGAATTAGTTATCTTGGTGCAAGTCCGAGCTTGCATCTACTATGTGCGCCCATATCTATGCATATATAAGTATATAATTATATAATCAACCATTATCCTCCTCATATTTTAAGGATCTCTGAATTTTGGAAATTTTCGCCTTTACTTTTTTAACTTTTCAATATTTAGAATTTTTAATTTATTTAGAATGTAATCTCAACATAATCAATCGTAATATTTGTAGAAGCTGATATATAAAGGGAATTGTAAACTTATGGAAAACAGTAATCACTTGATAAAGACAAAGTTTTGTCGGAACAGTGCTGTTGTAAATAAAGTATGAAAACAGGAAATATCATCGTTCATTAAACCAAAGCATTACGTCTGAAAACCTAAAGAAGCTGAGTAAAAATGAAGACACATGCAGGACAAATCACACGAGGTTGGGCTCAAGAAAAAGAGAAGAAAGACAGAGATAATGAGAATAGAGTAAGAGATGGAAGATGAAATATTATTGGAAGGAGAAAGGATTAGTAAGGTAGAATAATTCAACTATTTAGGAACTATGATCTCCAATTTAGGGTCTTTAGAAATAGAGTTTAGTAAAATATTGAAAAAAGCAAACCAGACAATGGCTAGGTTAAGTTAAATTTGGAAATCAAATTGCCTGAAATTACATATACAAGTCAGACTATATATCAGTATAGTGAGATCGGTGTCCTTCTATGGACATGAGTTATGGTATGACTATGAAACAATCACCAATAGATTTAGTAGATTTAACAACAAATCCCTCAGAAAGATATTGGGAGTGAAATTGTAGGACAGGATTAGAAATGAGACTATAAGAGAGATTACTCGAGTGCCATATGTGAACAAGATCATGATGAGGGGTAGATGGAGAGTGTTTGGGCACGCTCTTTGCACCCCCAAGAGAGATTAGTTCACCAAACGTTCAGCTGGGCTCTACATAGCTGAGACCTATGAAGCGTGAATTAGGAGATGATGAATGGAGAAGAATCGAATTAAAAGCTCAAGATAGAGAAGACTGGCGAAATCTAACCAAGGCTCTCTGTGGCAATAGGCGTAGGAGATAATGATGATGATTTTCCTCTCCTTTATACTGCATTAGCACTGAAATCAGAAAAAAACCAATGTAAATCTGAATATCTCCAGATATTCATAAAAAAAATTCATCAAAAAATTCTATGGATAGATGGAGAGTGTTTGGGAACACTCTTTGCACTCCCCAGGAGAGATTAGTTCACCAAACGTTTAGCTGGGCTCTACATAGATGAGACCTATGAAGCATGAATTAGGAGATGATGAATGGAGAAGAATTGAATCAAAAGCTCAAAATAGAGACGACTGGCGAAATCTAACCAAGGCTCTCTGTGGCAATAGGCGTAGGAGATGATGATGATGATGATTTTCCTCTCTTTTATACTGCATTAGCACTGAAATCAGCGAAAACCAATGTAAATCTGAATATCTCCTGATATTCATAAAAAAATTCTACTTCTTCTCTGTATGGGATGTTGTTGTTTGAGTTATCTACTTTTATAATCAATCCTGTAATTGTATCACTAATAATATATAATTGTTCAATGTTTCCTGCAGGTATATTATCAAAAAGAAACCCCACTCCATTTTCCTTATTCATCCCTTTTCTTCTGAAGCAAAATATATGGTCTTTTTTAAACTCTCTACAAGATTCCCCAGCGCTTATAATTTCACACACTCCTATTCATCATCATTATTATCTACTCCTATGCCTATTGATATCACCAGTTTTTAAATCAATACGTCTACATTCATCATCCTACTTCATACTTCCTAGTCCTCACTATATAGGCCTGGTTCTTCTAACTCTTTTAGTGCCTTGTCGAGCCCAGTTGAAAGTTTGGTGAACTAATCTCACTAGAGGGGTGCGAAAAGCATGTCCACACCATCTCCCTCTACCCCTCACCATGATCTCATCCACATATGCCACTCAAGAAATATCTCTTATAGTTTCACTTCTAATCTGGTCCTGCTATTTAACTCCCAATATTCTTTTTGGCTTAGTTCTCAAATCTAAAAAATCTGTTGGATATCGTTTCATTGTCATACCATGACTTATGTCCATACAGTAACACCGATCTCATGAAACTGATATATACCCTAATTTCTATATATAACTTCAGGCAATTTGATTTCTATATCTTACTTAGCCTAGCCCTTGTATGATATGTTTTTTCAATCTTTCATTAGACTCCAAATAAAAAGACCGTAAATATCTAAATGATCCCACCTTATTAATCCTTTCTCATTCCAATGATATTTTATCTTCCATTTCATATTCCATTCTCATCATCTCTATCTTTCTTCTACTTATCTTGAGTCGAAACTCATAAGATATTTCATGCATTATGGAAAGCAAGCCTTGCAAGTTCTGTGGTGCTTTGCTAATAAGGACAGCTTCATCAGCATACTCTAGGTCTGCTTATTTCCTGTTACCAAACCAGTCTTATCCTTCTCCACCATCCCTAACTGTTCTATGCATTACAAAATCCATGAGGAGTTTAAACAACATAGGTGACAGCAGATTCCCTTGGAGTACTCAACTCTTCACTGGAAATTATTTACGTTAACTTTGGCCGGTGCACACTATCAAAGGCTTTTTCATAGTCCATAAATGCCATTAAAAGTGAATTTCTATATTCTACACATTGCTGTACAACATGTCTTAAAATAAAGATTTGGTCAGTACAACTTCTATCTTTTCGAAATCCTACTTGTTCATCACTCAACTCTTTTGAATGCGCAGATTATGTATTTTCGTATGTAAAGCTTCGAAGGTAATTTTTAAGAAAATTTAAGCTTCACGTTTTAATAAGTCAATCAAAAAGTAATTAACATGAATTGATTCTGCAGTGCAAGTTTACTAAAATTTTTTACTTCATGCTTTAAAAATGGAGATGGGTATGGATACGCCGTGCAGATTTTTCCTTTAATAATGAACATCACAAAGTTGAAAATTATTACACTTAAAAGTCACAAAACATTCTTACGATAACTGGAGTGTTGTTTCGTTAGAATTTTCGTGCTGAGTTTCATTCGGTCTCCTTGTCAGACAGATGAGAAGTGAACTCCGGTGTAAACAACAGGACTTCCGTGAGACACAACTCTTGCTTGTTCCCCTCCAGCATCACAAGCCAGAGGGCTATCGATCGCTCCAACATCACTGCTAGGAGGGAGCTATGGGTTGTCTCTAACGTCTTAGCTTACAAAGAGGCAAATGGGACCGCATCCCAGAGGAGGATGTGAAGGAGTGTATTCTCTTTCTACGCTTACAACGCGGCAATGGTGTACTGCATCTTGAAGATGTAATTGCCGTCGTATCGGCAAGAGAGAGCTTGACCCTGAAGGTGGTCAGACAAAAGGTCGACTTTGACCTTATCACTATGAGGGTAGTGAGAACTCATGCTTGCTCATGGCTGAGACTTATAGCACAGCCTTTGAGCGTTGTCACATGGACTTTCAAAATGGCCGATCCCTTGAGTCACCTGCTTTTGGGGTGACGATTACTTATGCGGGCCTTCGAAAACCAGGCAATTATTATGACTACAAAAATGTAGACATCAATATATCCCGTCAACACTACCTCCAATTCACTCGCTCTCTCTCTTCTCTCAATAAAATTTGTTTCTTGCTTTATAATGTCGCTGCTATTCATTTGCATCTCTATCTCCTAATTAATGTACAAAATCTGTGAAATAATTGATCTCGTTTAATTAGTAACTCAATCTTTATGAATATACATGAAATAACTTATTTCTTGACCATGACAATTGACGTTAGTGTAATGCCCCTGTAATTATTGCGATCAGCCATATCTCCTTTCTTTTACCATTTCCCCAACACTCTACTTCCAATTCATCAGTTTTTGCCTCTTCATGCCACATTCTACAAAATAATCTTAAAAGTATTTTGGAAGTTACCTAATCTTTAGCCAAACTCATCTCAGCAGTTATTCCATTATATCCAGGGCTTAACATCTCTTGAGTTTTTCAAAGGTAACTTCGACTGCAAATAAACTGAATTTATTCATGAGCACATCAAGGTCTTCCTGGCTTCAGGTATATCAATGAAATAATTTCCTTCATATCTTATTCCTGATCTCAATAAATTGTTCCATCCAACGTTGCCTTTCTTCATTTTCTATTATCATAACAGATACATCTCCCTTTTTAATGAGCATATGCTTCTTTTATTTTTTGTCCCAGTAGATATTACATTAAACCATAGCCACTCTCTGAATTCATAGCTTTGTCAGCCTTCTCTACGTTCCTGACTAAATATTCTCTCCAGTAAATTCTGGCTTTTCTTTTAACCTCATTATAAATACTGGAATACTTAGCATTCTTCATCTTGCCATTTTCATTACTTCTGGAACTTTCGACAGTCAGTTTCTGTCTTTGTCTCCTTTTTATAATATACCAAGTATCATTTGATA
>NC_090729.1:79302413-79304913 GCF_036898095.1 Palaemon carinicauda
ATAATATAAGGAAAATTTCCGAAGTATGTGGAAGGACGAGGAAATGAGTTTCCTGGATCACGCTTATAAGGTATAAGGTATGATGATGTTTTAAAAGATGAATAAAGGCTGCTAACGTGAGGGAGATCGCTGATTTAGAAGAATTGATAGTACTAGAACAATATCTACGAGGAATTCCTGAACACATTCGAATGTACTTGAGAGAGAGAGAGGTGAAGAAACTTGATAAAGGCGCTTCACTGGGTATGAAGTTTCAATTGTCGGTTCGAAGAAATATCAAGTATTTGCAGAACCATGGAAATCAGTTCAGTAATAACTATGTGAAAAGCTTCAATAGTTACAGCGGAAGTAGCACAGGTATTGCTCCGAAGCAGAATGCGATAGTACCACAGCAACAATCGTTGAATCGTCCTCCTTCAAGTATCATGAAAGACGTGCAGAGGATTAATATTTTTTATTTCAAGTGTAGCAAGAGAGGCCATATCAGTAAGGAATGTTGGTCGAGCCAACCGTAGGCAATCACCAAAGAGACTAGGGATAATTTGACTTAAAAAGAATGCAAAGACAAAGAAACAATCAAGAAAGGAGGAAGAGGAAAATAAACCAGCTAACGTTTACACGACAAACAGGACAAACCCAAACAGCGAGGTGTATTTGCAGAACTATGGAGATTAGCTCTGTAATAACTATATGAAAAGCTTCAATAGTTACAATGGAAGTAGCACAGGTACTGTTCCAAAGCAGAATGTGATAGTATCACAGCAACAATTGTCGAATCGTCCTCCTTCAAGTATCATGAAAGATGTGCAGAGGATTAATATTTTCTATTTTAAGGGTAGCAAGAGAGAACTTATCAGTAAGGAATGTTGGTCGAACCAACCGTAGGCAGTCACCCAAGTGATTAGGGATAATTCGACTTCAAAGAATGTAAAGACAAAGAAACAATCCGGAAAGGAAGAAGAGGAAAATAAACCAGCCAATGTTTACACGACAAACAGGACAAATGCAAACAGCGGGGATACCTTTAAAAAATATATTTATGAAGGTATGTTAGCAGCAATAGACGGGAGTGAGCAAAACCCGGTTAAGATATTGCGTGACACAGGTTGTATCTATAGTGTGGTGATATGAGGAGTACACCCGTTGGTGGAACAGTTTCTCACAGGATACTCGGTTATTTTGAAGGGAATAAGACGTGAAGAGGTTACCTCTATTTACTGTTTGAAACTGTCTTGCGAGTTGAAGACAGGTAATTTTGATTTTGGGGTAAAGGATTCATTGGCTGTCGAATGAGACAAGACACAAATGGCATTCCATCAGCTGCATTACTCAGCAGGATGTCTTGCTGAGTAATGCAGCTGATGGAATGCCATTTGTGTCTTGTCTCATTGTAACGGTGAAACCATTGAACTCGAGAAGGACTACCCATATGTTTCCTAGATGTGTGACGACTAGGAGTATGAGGAAGAAAGTGACTGAAAAAGAACAAAAAGAAATTGAAGGAGCAATGAACTTGGACGATTTGTTTTCCGAAGAAGAGGATTCCCTTGATGGTACGCAAAAGGAGAACTCCTTAGTAAACCCGAAAGAAGAGGAATGACAGATGAGTGGACAAAAAGTCAAAGAAGAAATGGACCTGGAAGAAATAGAAACTAAGCGTTCAGAGTAGGACGAGTGAGTAGGAAAAGGCTGATAGGATTAAAGTGGAATGATGTGAACAACAGAGTTATTGTACCGTGTGGTAGATGAGAGGGAGGTACAGCAGTCTCCCACCTGTTATTATCTTAAGGATGGGTTGCTTATGAGGAAGCATAGGCCTGCAGATATCCCGAGGAATGCCAAATGGGAGATATACCATCAGATATTAATTCCCGCACCGTTGAAAAGACAGGTGATAGCCGTAGCGCACGAGACTAGACATATTGGGAAAAGGAAGACGATGGAGGTTACGAAAAACTTTTCCTGAACTGGCAGGCATAAGGACGTGATACAATTTTGCCATGCTATCACGTTTGTCAGATGACTGGAAAGCCAAACGAGTACATTAAGAAGGCTCCATTACACCCGATTGAAGTGCGAGGAGAACCCATCAGCAAGGTAATGATTGACATTGAGGGACCTTTACCAAGGAAGAAAGAAGGTTATGAATATATGTTAAATTTGATGTGTCCACTGACGAGGTACCCATACCCATCAGGAACATTAGTGATAAAATAATTGCCAAGAAGTTACTAGACATTTTTTACTAAGTTTGGCATACTGGAAATCGTTCAAAGTGACCGCGGAACGAATTTCACGCCAAAACTGTTTAAGGACGTTATGAAACTGTTAGATATGAAACAACAACTATTAACTGCTTATCATCCGAGAACCCAAGGTGCAATAGAGAGGTTTCATCAAACTCTGAAGAGTATGTTAACAAAGTTCTGCAACGAAACTGGGAATGAATGGGATATCGGATTACCGTTGATGTTATTTGAGGTATGTAATGCTTATCAAG
>NC_090729.1:79309913-79317413 GCF_036898095.1 Palaemon carinicauda
TGAGACTATGACAGGAGACGAAAGAAGCCATGCTCACCCCACACTTCGCACCTCAAGCGAGTGTTGGTAAAGCAATAGAAATATAGTTTTCTTTAGGTTAAGCCGTAGGACTCATTCTTCCATACAACACAGGTTACTCGATACATCAATTGCCAGGAAGAAAATGACAGAGAGCATTGTTTGATATAATTTATCATATCAATTTCACCAGAGAGAGTAGCTTGAATTCCTTAGAAGGTAGACTTCTAAAAGATGTTTCATATTAGGGCATTCACATCGGCCTTTTGATAATTTTTGAAATCATATATATATATATATATATATATATATATATATATATATATATATATATATATATATATATATATATATATGTGTGTGTGTGTGTGTGTGTGTGTGTGTTCATACATACATAAGATTTATTATATTTCAACCTATAGTTTTATATATTTATTTATGTTATAAGTACCGGTACCTATTTTTGTTACTTAAAAGATATGTGACAAATATCATTGCGACTTTGTCACTGGAATTATACCAGACTTCAATTGAACCAATCAACCTTACTTTAGAAATCCATTGACATTGTCTACATGCAAAGCTGATATACTCGTATCAAAATATTCATTTTCTTTGCTTTTCCAAAATAATGTTATCACCAATTGCTGGAAACCATAGACTTATGAGGGATGAAAAAAAAAAAAAAAACAAGAAATGGATACTTATACATTTTACTCATCATTACTCTCAAGGAAAAAAATTGTTTTCTATTTCTACTAATGTTTTTATTTTATTTTTTTTATTTTATTTTATCTTTTAGTCGCAAATCTAAAATTTGTAGGAGTCCGAGAAGAATATCTCTCCGTGCGATTCCACACCCCTGTTTTAAACCTCTTCTATTATGTTTGATAATTTGTGTTAACCATCTAATCATTATCTACCTCCATAAAACATTTTATTGCTCTTCCGGCTCATTTTATATGTGCAGTACACAGTCTTTCCTAACAGGGATTTACTCGGTAGCCTAATAACAATGGGAATGAAGGAAAGAAGGCAAGAAGGAAGGAGGGGGGGAGTACTAGGATAGCCATAGGTGTAAACACCGAAGGAGGGTTGGGGGAACCTCTGCGTCACAGTTACGTGATTAAGTAACACTTCTTCGAAACGCTCTGAAGGAAGGGAAGCAGTTCCTCTTTTTTTCTAAGAGTAAACGGGTTAATTAAGCACATCTGTCAATTCATTGTACCACCAAAAATTAGGCCAATGTTTGAAACATTCATTGCTGTAGTTTCATGGAAATTCATAAGCCGGTTTGTTAGATATTTGGGAAAAAACACTATTACACGGCCTCTGGAGACGATAGTTATGAAAACCCTTTAAAGACAAGGAATAGATGTATCATATGTTAGAACTTGAAGATATCTATACAGGAAGTACAACCACCCTAAATCTACGTAAAGATAGTTTTATCTGATGAAATAAACTTCCAACATATACTTCTGCTTGGATTTTTAAGTAATTACTTCAGTTCCAATGGATAAAAAAAAAGTAAATGCTTTTGTCAGTAGCAGATGTTCATTGCTGTTGCTTAAGCACATGTAAATGCTTAAACGTTATCAGCAATTACTCAATTTCTATGAATAAAACATAGCAATTGCTTAGAAAAGTTTAAGGCATCTCACTAAGTTCTTGCAACTCAAGTGAAATGGACCTGACGGCCGCGTTTCTCAAAATAATCGCCGGAAAGGCCAACATATGGATAAGATTTTCCCAATCTGAGAAGTAAGTGAGGAAATATGCTCAAGAGAAAAGGTCTGAAAAATATCAGTATCCATATGCAATCAGAGAAATTGATTGAACTTAGACACAGATTCAAAAATATCCAAATCTTGGTGATGAATACATATATATATATATATATATATATATATATATATATATATATATATATATATATATATATATATATATATATATATATATATATATATATATATATATATATATATATATATATATGAATACCTGTAAGAAATTACTTACAAGCATTAATATCCAATCCCCTTTGAATTCTGAAGTGTTCACTACCATCGATGTTCAGTGACCTGGAAGTTCACTGTATATGAATAGGATTTTGAAGAACTCCGACATCCAGAACACAATGAGGAATCTCAATGAAGGTACTATAAACTTTCTTTTGGTTGTGGCCGATGGGTGTCGATTACGAACTTGGCTAATAGCCCAAAATGAGAAGTTGAGACATTCAAGAAAAGAGGCGCTACAATAAAATACTTTGCAGAGAAAACGTGATTAGTGGAAGGTGGCCTGGGCAGCATTATTTTCATTTTTGCAATATGAAGTAAAGATGAATATCGCAGAAATTCCAAGGTATTTAATTTTCCCCAATCTAGCTAAGTTCTGAGGCGATGAAGAATTTCCTTTTGAAGAGGAAACAAATGATATCATTGAGCAAGTGTTGTGTATACAGTATGCAAGCAGGTCAGATGTTATGAGATGAAAAGGGAAAAATCTTTGGCCTAAATTGTATCTAATTTTCAAAAAGACCCTATTAAACAATTAGTATATGCCGCGCTGGATATCAATTAATATGTCAGCCTGTTCAACTTAAAATCATTCGTTGCAAGATAGAACCAGTGAAGTTCCAAGGCTTCAACTGCCTTATGAGGAAGATCATTCCACAATCTGGTCATAGCTGGAATAAAACTTCTATAATGCAGTGTAATATTGAGCCCTATGATGGAGAAGGCAAGATTATTTGAAATAATTTCATACCTACTACTACGTGATGGGAATAATAAATGGAAAAATCTTATGCTACATACATAAAGAACTAACTGAGCAACAGTGCAAGAGATTAATATTCAGAACAAGAAAAAGAAATTTAATAGACTAATTTTTTTGTAACAAATTAAGAAGGGAATCAGAAACCGCAGACCAAACAAGAGAACAATATTCGAAAGAAGGTGGAATGAAAGAATTAGAATGTCTTTATAATAGATTGATAAACGAAAGTCTTGAAAGACGTTCTCAATAATCAACTTTGTATGTGCAATGGAAAGGAAAAACACTCCGAATGTGTTTCTGAAAAGTATATTTACATTACAAGCTTTGTTTTTCAATTCTTGGCCTGAATAACGTGTCTGTTCTGCCTAAACTGTCTGACTCCGAAATTTCTTTTCTATGAAAATCAGCAGCTACAGCAACGAAAAGGAGATTATGCTTGTCATTTATCACATGTAAATTGATTGATTGATTTAAAGTTTTCAGGCATCCAGACATCTAAGGTCATTGACGCCGATATCATTTAATTTGTACAGTATATATAAAAAAACTAAAGAATATTCAATCAAAACTATAAAAGTTGAATGTCATTATAAAAGTTAGATAGTTTTCAGAAGACCTGCTTCTGAAATAAATTTAAAAATGCCACTTGCATAGTAGGACACATCATGTCCAAGAATCTTGGCAAGGATGAACCTGTCACCCTCACCTCGAGCCTCAAACAAATATGTATTATTATTATTATTATTATTATTATTATTATTATTATTATTATTATTATTATTAAATGCTAAGCTACAACCCTAGTTGGAAAAGCAGGGTGCTATAAGCCCAGGGGCCCCAACAGGGAAAATAGCCCAGTGAGGAAAGGAAATAAGGAAAAATAAAATATTTTAAGAATAGTAACAATATTAAAATAAATATTTCCCATTTAAACTATAAAAACTTTAACAAAACAAGTGGAAGAGAAATTAGATATAATAGTGTGCCCGAGTGTACACTCAAGCAAGAGAACCCTAACCCAAAACAGTGAAACACCATGGTACAGAGGCTATGGAACTATTCAAGACTAGAGAATAATGATTTGATTTTGGATTGTCCTTCTAGAAGAGCTGCTTACCATAGCTGAAGAGTGTCTTCTACCCTTTTCAAGAGGAAAGTGACCACTGAATAATTACAGTGCAGAAACCCCTTAGGTGAAAAGAATTTTGTTGTCAGGTGTATGAGGACAGAGGAGAATATGTAAAAAATAGGCCAGACTATTCGGTGTGTAGGCAAAGGGAAAAGGAACCGTAACCAGAGAGAAGGATCTGTCTGGCCAGTCAAAGGACCCCATAACTCTCTAGCGGTAGTATCTCAACAGGTGGCTGGTGCCATGGGTAACCTACTACCCTTAAAATATACATACACTATATTGAGGGGGGGTGTACAAAATCACTTTGGAGAAGACTGAACACTTTTGAAACAATACTTTGAGCTGAGAGAGAGGTGAGAGGGCGATCTTAACGCTGATTTCTCTATCTGTATATATAACCCTGGTGTCGCCTTAATATAAGAAACCTAGCTACTTTAAGAAACTCAGCAAAGGTTTGGGAAGCGTGGAGGGCCAAGAGTAGGCGTCAGAGTTATAAAGTATCGTCTTTCGAATGTGTGCGAACGTCATGCCAGAAAGCTCTCTCAGTCAGCTAGCTCAAACCACACTTTATCACTGAAATAAATAAAGATAACATCTATTCCTACGTTTTTTGCAAAAAAATCCAAAGCACATGGTACCCAAAACAATTTGCATTCTCTCTCAAACATGACGCAATACCTAGTAAAAATATAAAAGAACATTACATATGCCCTTGTTCATATTCCATATGGTCATATAACTCTTAAACAAAATACGTCAGACTTCGTAAGAAAAATACTGGAAATGCAAAAGTAATTCTTAAAAACAACGTAAATTAATATATACTAATTTAAAAAGACTAAAATGAGATTAACGACAAAGATTTTACACAATTTACATAATATACCCAAATCTACACGAAGGGAACTCATCTTAGTAGCTGGCTAACCTCTTTTCGGTGTTAAAACTGAACATAAATAAAATAATTAAAATTCTAATGGATTTATTCTACACTAGACCAGCTTCGTGAGAGCATGTACAGTATGTATATATATATATATATATATATATATATATATATATATATATATATATATATATATATATATATATATATATATATTGCCACCTGGAATGTTTGCACACTAATTGATAGTGATGAAAATGACAGACCACACCGCAGGACAGCTCTTGTCGCCCATGCACTGCAAAACTACAACATTGACATAGCTGCCTTAAGTGAAACTCGTCTTTCAGAAGAGGACACCCTAACAGAGGTAGGAAAAGGATATACATTCTTCTGGAAAGGTTATCCAGCAAATGAACGCAGAAACCATTGTGTCGGTTTTGCAGTGAAAACAAAACTGCTAAGTAAAATCGCAGACTCACCAGCTGGCATCTCGGAGATGTTGATGTCCTGGCGTATCCCACTTGCAAAAGGTAGTTATGCCACTCGCCTGAGTGCTTACGCTCCTACACTGGACAGTGAAGATGAGACAAAAGACTCTTTCAATGAATTATTAGACTCAGCCATTAACCAAACTCCAAGGGGTGGCACCATCGGTCATCATGGTGTTGGCAATATGAATAGCAATGGACTCAGATTGCTCTCCTTATGCTCAGAACACAACCTAGTTATCACCAACACCCTTTTTCAGCTCAAAAACAAGCACAAAACTTCATGGATGCACCCAAGGTCAAAACACTGGCACTTGATTGACTATGTCATAATCAAAAAGCGAGACCAGCAAGATGCCGTCCAGACCCGTGCAATGAGAGGTGCTGAGTGTCACACAGATCACAATCTAATACGTGCTAAGCTCAAGCTAACCATCTGTTCTCTTCTTTCTTGCAAACCTCCCTCAAAGAAATTAAACATTCCTGCTCTGAAAGACACCTCTACTCGGAACAACTACCGTCACGGGATAGCAAGAAAGCTGGCTGAGATCCCTAACATTGATCCAAACAACATCGACAATGAGCTTGACTCTGAGTGGACAAAACTGAAAACTATAATTCAGGAAAATGCATAAGAAACCCTTGGCTTCTCCACACAACGTCATCAAGATTGGTTTGATAACAACGCTGATGGTATACATGACCTAATCACAGCAAAAAATAAAGTGCACAATGCATGGCTCTCACAACCTACTTCTGTAGCTCTCAAAGAAAACTTCCAATAGCTAAGATCAGAAGTGCAGAAAATACTCAGAGAAATGGAAAATAACTGGTGGAATGACCGTGCAAAAGAAACTCAATCATACACAGATGCAAATGATCAACATGGTTTCTACAACTCTATTAAAATTTTATATGGCCCAACGAAAAGTAGTATAACTCCTGTACGCTCTCTAGAAGGAAACCTCCTAAAAACAATAGATAATAGATCGCTGGGCACAACATTTCAGCTTAATCCTTAACCAACGAAATCCTGTAGAGCCTAATATCCTCAACATCATCCCTGATGTCCCTCACTCAGAATTCCTAGATACCAACCCCACTTTCCCAGAAACTATACAAGCCATAAGGGCCATAAAAAACAACAAAAGCCCCGGCCCTGATGGTCTACCAGCTGAACTATTCAAGGAGGGGGCTACTTACTCCATCAACATCTCCACAACCTTATTCTCTCTATTTGGAACATGGAAGAAGTCCCCCATGAGTGGCTTGTCTCAGACATTGTCATCATCTACAAACGTAAAGGGGACCGTTCCCTCTGTGACAATAGCAGAGGCATCACCTTGCTCGGC
The DNA here is from genome assembly GCF_036898095.1 of Palaemon carinicauda. NCBI lineage: Eukaryota > Metazoa > Arthropoda > Malacostraca > Decapoda > Palaemonidae > Palaemon > Palaemon carinicauda. Next base: position 79,316,580 of record NC_090729.1, read on the forward strand.
ATTGCAAGTAAAATCCTGGCAAGAATAATGCTTGCAAGACTTTGCAAACGCATTTCAGAAAATGTACTACCAGAGACGAAATGTGGCTTTCATAAAGAACGCAGCACTTGTGACATGATATTCGTGGCCCAACAACTACAAGAGAAATGCCATGAGCAAAACCGTGATCTTCATATAGCCTTTATCGATCTAACAAAGGCCTTCGACACGGTGAACAGAGACCTTTTATGGACTGCTCTCTCTAGATTTGGAGTACCTCCGAAATTCCTTAACATTCTAAGAAACTTACACAATGATATGCATGCCTGTGTAAGTATGGGGGGTAGTAAATCACAACTTTTCAGGGTAGAAACTGGAGTAAAACAAGGGTGTGTCCTGGCTTCAGTGATATTCAACATCTACCTCACTGCAGTCACCCTCCTGAGCCACCAACAAGTCAACGAAGAAGATCAATTGAAAGTGCACTTTCGACTAGACGGAAACATATTCAACCTTAGGCACCTCCAGTCTGTGACAAATAAACAACAATGACACACCTAATGGAAATCCAATATGCAGATTATTGCGCTCTAGTGGCTCACTCACCAGATGCCCTCCAACGCAGCCTTACCATCGTCTCATCAATTTACCGAGCCATGCGGCTCAAAGTTAATATCAACAAAACTGAAATCCTATCCCAGCAAATAATTGCAGGAGATCCCCCAGTATTCCATCTGAATGGGGAAGCCATCAAACAAGCTGATAGCTTCATCTACCTTGGAAGCATCTTCACTAAAAAACACAATATTGATGAGGAAATAGTTGCCCGGATAAATCATGCCTCCGCATCTTTCG
>NC_090729.1:79327413-79342413 GCF_036898095.1 Palaemon carinicauda
AACTAAATAAACTTTAACGTGAATATGGATATTTGTGGTAGTTCTTACTGAGATGTCATACGGATTGGTTATCCGACCAAACCATCTATACTCCTGTGATGGAGATGTTAATACTGTTTTTAAAGAATAAACTATTTTAAAGTTAACTTACCTAGACTTTACTTGAAGATGTAACATACCAAATCTAATCTACAACACATTGAAGATGACATTTGAAAGGAACCCAAATGTGTGTTAATAACAGTAGCACACCAATATATATATATATATATATATATATATATATATATATATATATATATATATATTTATATATATACACACATATATATATATATATATATATATATATATATATATATATATATATATATATATATATATATATATATATATATATATATATATAGAGAGAGAGAGAGAGAGAGAGAGAGAGAGAGAGAGAGAGATAAATAGATAGATAGATAGATATAGATAAATATATATATATATATATATATAAATATATATATATATATATATATATATATATATATATATATATATATATATATATATATATATATGTATATATATATAGATCATTACTTGCTAAGCTTCAACCCTAGCTGGAAAAGCGAGATGCTATAAGCCCAGCCGGGAAAATAGCTCAGTGAGTAAAGGAAACACGGAAAATAAAATATTTTGGCAACAATAACAACATTGAAATAAATATATTCTATATAAAGTATAAAAACTTTAACAAAACAGGAGAAAGAGAAAACAGGTAAAGAAGTGTGCTTGAAAGGTCACTCAAGCAAGAGAACTCTAACCCAAGACAGTGGAAGAATATGGTACAGAGGCTATGGCATTACCCAATATTAGAGAACAATGGTCTGATTTTGGAGTGTCCTCCTAGATTAGGTGATTACCATAGGCAAAGGGTCTCTTCTAACCTTACAAAAAGGGAAGAAGTCACTGAACAATTGCTTAGCTATGTGGTATGTCGCTGTTGTTACAAGTTTCCTTTACCAGGGTTGGATTCCTGGCAGGTCAGAAGCTATTTTCTTTGAGGGGTTTCCCCTGGGGCTCTGATCCCGAGGGTGGTAAGAGAATCCAGGCATCAATATATATATATATATATATATATATATATATATATATATATATATATATATATATATATATATATATATATATATTACTATTATTAGGACTAGTGAATTACATTATTCCCGAGCTCCAAAACTCAGCTGCTTTATTATACATACATCTGATATACACGAGAATACCTCCGAGCTTTGGGAATAATACATAACTACCAGACTTTGATATATATGAACACTGGATATCTAAAGTCTCTTTACGTTACACTTAAAACAAAAACGGGGGATTACTTTAATTTAAAAGTGAACTATTCTTAACTCAATCTCTAACTTCGGTTCTGGATTAATTATTGTTCATTGAAATAATACACACCTTACAAAAATAAGTATATTCTATAGAAATAGCACATCAATAGTAATACCAAAAATAAATCACTCAAAACTTAAATCTGAACTATACCTTAGACTAGTATACAATGACCCTTCAAAAATTATAAAAATCACTTGTTTTAGTAGAAATTGATTTGTGAAAATATATATTTTCTTACAATTGATGAAAAAATTATATTTCAAATCTATAGAATATGAATCAGATTTACACTTACATATACGTATCTGTTACTCTTACGTTCTTTGGGTTCACACAAGGGTACTGAATATTTATGCAAAAATAAATGCACTTTACTGGCTAACCAAATCTCACAGGGCAAGAATAAAAGCACTCCACTGTTAAACCAAATTTCAAAGGGCCAGTCACAAAAGATTTACTATATAAAATGAACTTACATTAACACACTACACTTTTAAATTAAACACACAATAATATCATCAATGTTTGAACAACACTATACACGATATATGCTGGAGAGAAATCACTATACACGTTTCAGAGGAAACACTGTGCACGTTGAAGAATACGTAGTGGCTGTATAAAAGCTGGAGAGAGGACTGGCGAAAATGCAGATATTTTGGAATGTCAGGCTGATCTCTGTTTCCTATGCATTGCCAGGCCCTTATATATCATCCTAATTCATTCTAGGAACTTCAAGTTCAGCCTTTTTTGTAGCGTGGAGGCATGGCTCTAGCCGCATTAAGGTTGACAGATAGGCAGATTGAAGTAGGGTTCATTCGTCACCCAACGAAGCAACACTCAGCTGACTCCACCCACATCCTCTCATAACATAAATAAAAAGGATGATTTTTAGTCTAGAACCTGCATGCAACTTCCATCCACAGGGAAACATGATGCAATCCCTAGCATGTGTGTCATACATACCTCTTAACATGATTACATAAGACTTCGTAACCAGACTTTGTGAAATGAAAATTTGATTTTTTAAAAATCAAATAAATTTACATGTACAAAACTGAATGAAGATACAACTAACTGAATGACGAAAGTCATATGTAATTTAGATACACTTACTTAATCCTATATGAGTGGAACTCACCTTATGAGCTGGCTATACATCTTTTAGATACACAAATGAAATAAGTGAATAAAATAATCTACTCTCATGTTAGACCAGCATCATAAGATAGTTCCCCCCAAGAAAATTAATAATTCCAGGCCTGAATCCACCAATTCAGTCCAAGATAAATGATCTGCAACCACGTTCTCTTTATCTGATATATGCTTTACATTAATACAATATGGCTGCAAACATAACGACCATCTAATTAACCTTTGATTATTATTTCTTCATTTTATTACCAAAGTTAAAGGACTGTGATCTGAGTAAACCGTAATTTATTCATTCTGTGGTCTATTTACATAAACTTCAAACTTCCTTATTGCTGTGATTAGCGCTATGCAGTTCCTTTTCAACTGTCGAGTATGCTCGTTGATGCTTCTTCAGCTTCGACTATATAAAACAGACGGGGTGAAGAAGACCTTCCTTGCCTTCTTTCAATAGTACAGCTATAATCCCATTGTCCAACACATCCAATTTGATAAGGAGTTTCTTGTTGAAATCCGGAGCTTGCAGTGTCTGTTTCGAAGTTAATACGGCCTTTATCTTGTCGAAGGATTCCTGGTACTCGCTCGTCCATACAAAATTTTTCTTGTGGCTTGTCACATCTGTCACGGGAGTGACTACAGCCGAAAAATTCGTGCAAAAACGTATATAGAATCATGCCATTCATAAAAATCGTTGTAATTACCTCCTCATTGAAGGGGGTGAAGCTTTCCTTATTCTTTCGATGTTACTGGTTACCAGAACAATTTGCCCTCCTCAACTTCAAATCCTAAGTACCGAACTGTTGTCTTTCCAAAATTGCTCTTCTCCAGGTTAATCGTCAGATATGCTTCTCACAACTTTTAAAATACCTTCTCCAGGATTTGGAGATGTTCTTCCTAAGTCGATGAATATATCACAATATCGTCAAGATATACCCCTATTCCTAGAAGGTTATTCATCCCTCATTGGAAGGTAGCGGGTGCTCTCATTAGACTGAATTGCTTGACTGTGTATTGATATAATCGAAACTGGGTTATAAAAGCTGATAATAATTTTGCATTGTCGTCCATAGGAATCTGATAATAGCCTTTAACAAGTCGATCTTAGAGATGAACCTCACTGGTCTAATGTTGTTGAGTAGTTGGTCTATGAGTGGCAATGGATAATTGTCGGCCACACAGATCTAGTTCAACTTTTGATAGTCCATACACATCCTGAAAGATCAGTCTGGTTTTTCCACAAGCAAGCATTGAGAACTGTGAGGGCCAGAACTTTGTTCGGCTAATCCGTTTTGTAACAAATAGTGCACTTCTTTTCTCATGGCATCCCAATGATATGGCGACAGTCGAAAAGCTCATTGTTTTAATGGTTTTTCCATTATTTTGAAATGTATCTCAAGCTTCATAAGGTTGGTTCGTTTCGTGACGTCCGAGACAATTTCAGAGAATCCCTTAGTCAATCGGTTTAATTCCTCTTGTTGCTCCTGGTTCAAATGAGTTAATTTCTCTTCCAAGTTTCGAATGATAGACTAATTATTCACTTTGCTTACCGCCCCTACCTTATATCCATCCTCGTCTTCTGTGGATGGTATGGTTTGTGCCATAAACACCTGCGAAGCTTTGGTCTCATTTTTGTTCAAGTACGGTTTCAGTAAGGTAACGTGTACTTTCCTTTGACTTTTCCTTCTTCCTGGGATTTCAATAATATAGGTCAGGTCACTGATCTTCTTCAAAATCTTGAATGGTCCTTGGAACTTGTTGGTGTGTTGGAATTTCCTCATCCACAAGAAAACCAATACCTGTTGTCCTACCGAAAACTGTCTGTCCTTACTTTCCATATCGAACCTTTTCTTTACTTTTTCTTGACATGTTTTTAAGTTTTTTAGGGGAAATTTCCTTATCTCACTGACCGTTTTCCTCAAATTCTTGACATATTCTCCATCCATTTCCTTTCGATTCTTCTATTTTTCTGCTAATATTTTGATCGGTCCTCGTACTTCTCATCCAAATACCATTTCATTTGGGGTACATCCTATGCTTTCTTGATAAGTATTGTATACCTTAAATAACATCAATGGTAGTCTGATGTCCCATTCATTCCCTTGTTTCCTTGCAATACTTCGTTAACATACTCTTCAGAGTTTGATGAAACCTCTCCATTGCACCTTGGGTCTCCGGGTGATAAGCAGCTGATAGTTGTTGTTTCCCATCCAAGAGTTTCATTACTTCCTTAAACAGTTTTGACGGGAAATTCGTTCCTCGGTCATTTGGAATGATTTCCAGAATAATTAACTTAGTAAAAATGTCTAGTAACTTCTCAGTGATTATTTTGGCACTGATGATCCTGACGGGTATGGCTTCTGGGTATCTCATCCCTTGACACATAAAGATTAACACATATTCGTGACCTTTATTTGTCCTTGGTGATGGTCCCACAATGTCGATCATTACCTTGTTGAAGGGTTTTCCTCGCACTTCAATCGGATGTCAGGGAGCTTTCTTAATGTGCTCGTTTGGATTTCCAGCTATCTGACAAACGTAATAGCACCACAAAACTAGCTCACATCTTTATGCACACCAGGCCAGAAACAGTGTTTCATAATCTTCTCCGTCGTCTTCCTTATCCTCATATGTCCAGTTGAGTGCGCTACGGTGATCACCTGTCTTCTTAACGGTGCGGGAGTCAAGAACTGATGGTATATCCCCCATTCGGCATTCCCATGGATATCGGTGGGTCTATGCTTCTTCATGAGCAACCTATCTTTAAGATAATAACAAGTGGGAGACTGCTGTGCCTCCGTCTCCTTCACCACATGCTACAATAACTATTAATGTCTCATCCTTCCGTTGTAATCATTTCAGCCTTTTCCTAATCACCTGTCCTACTTCTAATGATGAGTTTTCTATTTCTTCTAGGTCCATTTCATCTTAGTCTTCTTGTCCACTCGTCTGTCGTTCCTCTTCTCTCGGGCTTACTCTGGAGTTCTCCTCTTGCGTACTGTCAAGGGAATCCTCTTCTTCAGAAAAGAAATCCTACCGCTTGAGAGGTATGAGCTCCTTTGAGTGGCCAGAGAGTACTAAATTGGATCCCTCTCTCTGGTTACGGTTAACTTTACCTTTGCCTGCACATACACCTAATAGTCTAGCATATTCTTTACAGATTCTCCTCTGTCTTCATACACCTGATAATACTGAGATTACTAAACAATTCCTCTTCACATAAGGGGTCAATTACTGCATTGTAATTGTTCAGTGGCTACTTTCTTCTTGGTAAGGGTAGAAGAGATTCTTTAGCTATGATAAGCAGCTCTTCTAGGAGAAGGATGCTCCAAAATCAAACCATTGTTCTCTAGTCCTGGGTAGAGCCATATCCTCTATACCATGGTCTTCCACTGTCTTGGGTTAGAGTTCTCTTGCTTGAGGGTACACTCGGGCACACTGCTATATCTAATTTCTCTTCCTGTTGTTTTATTAAAGTTTTTATAGATTACATAAGAAATATTTATTTTAATGTTGTTGCTGTTCTTGAAATATTTTATTTTTCCTCGTTTTCTTTTCTCACTGAGCTACTTTCCCTGTTGGGGCCCCTGGGCTTATAACATCCTGCTTTTCCAATTAGGGTTGTAGCTTAGCAAGTAATAATAATAATAATAATAATAATAATGGGACAAGGCACAAACGGCACTACACTAACCTCATTATCCAGCAGGACTTCTACTCCTTCGACAGCCAATGAATCCTTTACTGGAAAATCAAAACTACCTGTCACCAAGTCGCATGACAGTTTCAAACGGTAAATAGGGGTAACCTCTTCACCATTTATTCTCTTCAAAATAACAGTCTCCTGTGAGAGACTGATCCACCACGGGTGTACTCCTCGTATCACCACTCTATGGTTGCAACCTGTATCCCGCAATATTTTGACCGGCGTTGCTCACTCCCGTCTATTGCTGCTAACATGCCTTCATAAATATATGGTTTACAGACATCCAAGCTCTCTGGGCTTGTCCTGTTCGTCGAGTAAATGTTAGCTGGGCTATTTTCTTCTTCGTCCTTTACCAATTGTTTCTTTGTCTTTGCATTCTGAGAAGTCAAATTATCCTCAACAAGTTGGGCAACTGCTTTCGGTTGGTTCGACCAACATTCTTTACTGATATGGCCTCTCTTGCTACACTTAAAACAGACAATATTAACCTTCTGCACGTCTTTCACGATACTCAAAGGAGGACGATTCAACGATTGTTGCTGTGGTACTATCGCATTCTGCTATGTAACAATACCAGTGCTATTTCAGCTGTAACTATTCAACTTGTTCATATAGTTATTACTGAACTGATTTCCATGGTTTGGCGAAAACATGACTATTATTCGGAACGATATTTGAAACTTCATACCGGAGGAGGATTTATGACTGATAATATAATCTTCACTCAGCAAAGCAGCTTTATCAAGTTTCTTTACCTCTCTCTCTCTCAAGTAAGTTTCATTATGTTCAGGAATTCGTCGCAAGTATTGTTCTAGTACTATCAATTCTTCTAAATCAGCCATCTCCCTCACATTAGTAGCCTCTATCCATTTCTTAAAACATCATCTTACTTCATAAGAGTAATCCAGGAAAATCCATATCTCGTGCTTCCTCAAACTTCGGAATCTTTCATTATAATATTCAGGGGTCATCTGATACACTTTTAACCCGCTCCTCTTTACTTCTTCATACTCCTTCCTCTGGTCTTGCGATAAGGAAAGATAAGCACTACGTCCTTTCCCAAAGAGCACACTCTGCAATAACACAGACCATTTATCTTGAGGCGATTGCATCATCGATGCGACAATTTCAAAATGATCAAAGAATTCATCACGAGCCTTTTCTGTGAGCCTTTTAAACAGCCTCTGGGCATTCGTCATATTAAACACAGGATCGTGTAAAACAGTGGTCATCTCTGTCTGCGTTACCGACTTTGCACGGGCATTCAACAGCTCCAATTCCCTTGCATGTCTCGCTTCTTCCATCTCTTTTTCTTCCCGTCTTCTCTCTCTTTGTTTTCGTCTTGCTTCCATTTTCCTCGCATGCCTTGCAATCTCTCTTTCTTCTTCTACCTCTCTCTCTTTCCTTATTGTTTCCATTTCCCTCGCACGTTGTGCTTCTTCTCTCTCTTCTTCTTCTCAACTTTCTTCCATTTCCCTCACACGTCATGCTTCTTTTCTCTCTTCTTATTGTCTTGTTTCTATCTCCCTGACATGTCATGCTTCTTCTCTGGGTTCTTCCCTCTCTTCTGACATCATCTTCGACTTAATCTAATTTTCTTTCCTTGCAATACGTTGATTCACAGCCTCTACATCCATTTCTGCTTTTTTGCCTTCAGTTTGTGGGCCAACTGGTCCTTTCTTTGCTACAAATTCTTCCTCAGCTTCTTCCAACAGTTCACGAGCTATTACAATATCTTCTTCCAACAATATCCCCGAGTTTATCAACGCTTCTAAGGCTAGAAACTTGATTTGGGCTTTAATCATGCCACTCGTTGCATGGCTACCACATGCCATTAAATAGAGAGCCACTGAGCTATAGTTACATTAGCTTCTGATAATTCCTGAACATTTGGGTTTTTAAAAAATTCTTGGATACTGTACTTTACAAAAAATTTTTACCTCTCTAAAAAAGAAAAAATATCCCAACACTACACAGAATTATATCAACACTATAATGTTCCAACCTTTAATCAAAGCACGGCCTTGTTATCACCAATATTTAAAACAAACTCGCTCGATACCTAGGGTCTGGGCACCAAAAATATATCATTATGGTCAAGGGTCTGGGCACCAAAAATATATATTATATATTATGGCTGGCAAGTTACACAATCTCCCGAGTTCCAAACTCTCCTGTTTATTTTTAAATAAATCTGTTATACTTGAATAATACCCGAGCTCTGAAAAAAATTATATAAGTTCCAGATGACAATATATAAAACCAATGAATATCCAAAGGTCTCTTAAGGGGGCCGGCCAGCTCATGCCGAATTTCGATGAGAGGACTTTGACATTCATACCACTTAATAATGTGACTAAAGACATCCCCAAACTGCATAGGATTTTTACCTCTGGCCTTTGGTTTTGTGATGCCAGGGCAATTTATCTTGAAAATTAGTGTTTTTCAAATTCTATCTCATCCCTTGAAAATTATTACTAAGATCTGGGAATACTAACCTATATAGACCTGATGTAGACCTCCAATAATATGAAATTTTTTTTTTCTAAAAGTAATATTCTTGCCAGATAGCACTTTTTTTCATTATGGTAAAAAAAAATAAACCGTAAAAATCAGGGAAAAAATTGAGAAAAAAATATGAAAAAAAATGTAAAAAAGGGCTTCAGATCAGTGTTTTTTAACGCATTTCTAAGTTATATACCAAATTTCAATGCTATATCTTTGAAACTAGGGGAGGCTATCAAATTTGAAAGTCAATAAGTATAGTTTTGAGATATAGTTTTTCTTTGTATTTTTACAAAGAAATCAAAGTTTTTTTTTATCATAATTTAATCATAAATGAAGAACCTTTTGCTCAATATCTTGCTTCGTTTGGTTTCTGTGAAGCAAGGCGTCCGCTCCTCTATCCCCAATGCTCTCTCCCTCTCTCCCTCTGCACTACCAATATTACCCTCTTCTGAAAATTCACTCTAATAAGAATAGAGAAAATTTTCTTCTTCCTTGTTAGCAAGATGGTAAAATTGTCTTTTCCTCTCTGAAATGATAAAATTCTTGCCAAAAATGAGAAAAACAAATGTAAAAGTGAGTAAATATCAGAGGGCGTTCAAAGATTTCCTTTGTATTTTCAAAAAGACAATATTAATAAATCCTGATTATTATGAATTTTATGTTCCATTTTTGATATTGATAAACGAAAACAAAGTTATTTATCATAGTTTACTCATAAACGAACATCCTTTTGCTCAATATCTTGCTTCTTTATCTTGTGTCAGGCAAGGCGTGGCTTCTTCACTCTTTCTCTCACTCTACGCTACTAATATTACCCTCTTCTGAACTCATAATAGAGCTGTTTACTTTGGCAAAAGAATCTCTTCTACCCTTACAAAGAAGAAAGTATCCATTGAACAACTATATTGCAATATATTGCAATGTATGAGGACAAAAGAGAATGTGGGAAAAATAGAGCACACTATTCAGTGGAATATTTCTTCATATGAGAGAATATAAGTGAAATGCTTGTGCGAAAGTTCACTCCCTTGCCTAAAATATAACCTTAATATATTTCCAAGCGACATCTACAGAAATAAAGGAAATAATATGCAGAAAATTAAAGAAATTATTATTCATCTCATCACTAACCTTGTATATATATATATATATATATATATATATATATATATAGATATATATATATATACATATATATATATGTATATATATATATATATATATATATATATATATATATATATATGTATATACATATGTATATATATATATATATATATATATGTATATATATAGATATATATATATATATATATATATATATATATATACATATATATATATATATATATATATATATATATATACATATATATGTATATATATGTATGTATATTTATATATATATATATATATATACATATATATATATATATATATATATATATATATATATATATATATACATATATATATTTATATATATGTATGTATGTATATATATATATATATATATATATATATATATATATATATATATATATATATATATATATATATATATATATATATATTCTAGCCAAGCTAAAACCTTTGTTGGAAAAGCAACATGCTACAAGCCCAAGGGCTCCAACACGGAAAAATAGCCCAGTGAGGAAAGGAAACAAGGAAATAAATAAACAATATGAAAAGTAATGAGAAATTGAAATAAAATATATTAAAAAGATTCACAATATTAAAAAAGAGAATTCATACATAGACTATAAAAAGACTTATATCAGGCTGTTCAACATAAAAACATTTGCTGCAAGTTTGAACTTATTAAGTTCTTATTCAACTACCCGATTAGGGTGATCATTCCACAACTTGGTCACAGCTGGAATAAAACTTCTTGAATACTGTGTAGTATTGAGCCTTATGATGAACGCCTGATTATTAGAAATAACTGCATGCCTAGTATTAAAAACAGGATGGAACTGTCCAGGAAGATCTGAATGTAAAGGATGTTCAGAATTTGGAAAAATACTATGCAACATGCTAATGAACTAATTGAACGACGGTGCCAAAGATTAATATCTAGATCAGGAATAAGAAATTTTATAGACAGTAAGTTCCTGTACAACAAATTAAGATAAGAATCGGCAGCTGGAGTCTAGACATGAGAACAATATACTACACATGGTGGTATATAAGAATTAAATCACTTTTTCAGAACAGACTGATCACCGAAATTCTTAAAAGACTTTCTCAGCAAATTTTTGGTGGAATTGAAGAAGACATAGACCTAATGTATTTCTCAAAAGTAAATTTGGTATCGAGAATCCCACCTAAATTTTAAAAGTCATAAAAGTTTACGAAACATTACCAATGATGAGATCTAGATGTTGAAAAGCCAATTTCCTTGATCTGCTTACAATCATACTTTGAGTTTTGTTAGAATTCAACTTCATACCCCATAATTCTCACCATGCACTAATTTTAGCTAGATCTCTAATAAGGGATTCAGCAACCATCAATTCTACATTCATGAGAGGGAATTGATGCAAAGAGTGTAGCATCATCTGCTTATGTAACAAGCTTGTTTTCTAGGCCAAACCACAAGCCATGTGTATATAGTATTAAAAGTAATGGGCCAAGAATACTACCCTGTGGAATACCAGATATCACATTCCTATACTCACTATGGTACCCATCAACAACAACTATTTGAGATCTATAACCTAAAAATTCAATAATAATGCTAAGAAACGACCCATCCACTCTCATCTGTTTGAGTTTGAAAACAAGGGCCTCATGATTAACACGGTCACAGGCAGCATTAAAATCAATGCCAGTCATACAAACTTCCTGACCACAATTAAGGGATTTCTGTACTGCATTAGAGATTGTAAGAAGGGCGTCACATGCTCCAAGGCTTTTTTGAAAACCAAATGGCAAACTAGGGAACAGACGATTGCCTTCAGCAAACCTATTAAGAGGTTTTGCCAAAAGACGTTCAAAAAATTTAGATAATATAGGAATTGTGGAAATTGAGCAGTAATTGGTTGGACTTGAGCTACTACAAACACATTTACATAGGGGAGCAACATTACCAATTCTCCAACAAGTGTTCAGAGCTCCTCTTCATGCTAACTTGCTCAAAATAACAGTAACTTTGGAGCTAAGATATATGCAGACTTTATGAAAAAAAAAAAAAAAAAAAAAACACTATGTAGGTCTACACCTCCATAAGCATCAAGATCCATAAACAGAACTTTAATTTCTCCTTATCATAAAGCTAAACTGAGGAAAACAGGAAGAACGAAGTTAGAGTTTCTCATTTCTCTGCTTACTGTCAAACACATCAGTCAAAAGTGTTACCTTTTCCTTTGGATAGTGAGTTACTGAACCATCTGGTTTAATTAAAGGAGGAACTGTTGCATCTACACCAAAGACTGCAGATCGAACGGTAGTCCGCCACTTGTGTTCCTGGGTTGTACCAGAAAGGGATTCTTTTATGTTTAGATTGTATTCCTTTTCAGTTGAAGTATAAACTCTTTGAGCAAAAGCTCTATGCTGAATATAGTTATTCCAGGTCAAATCTTATCTGCTACCCTTCCAAAGATGATAGCCCTCCTGGTTCTCCAAATAAGCACATCTACAATCATCATTGAACCATGGTTTGTTCTTCACTTGCTACCTTAGTATGCGAGAAGGGATACGCCTATAAAGTATGTTGACTAGACTCTCGTTCATAAGGATAACAAGATCAACACTACTATACAATTGCGAGCAATTCAAGCCCGAAAGATCATGCAAAATCCCATTTCAGTCTGCTTGAGATTTCATATAACTCTTACATGAGTACGATACATCAGGGACAGGCGGCTTAGTCCTCACTACTAATGTAATCAAGGCCTGATCAGATGTCCCGTCTGGAGGACCAACCTTACTTTTTATAACGCCGGGGAAGTCAGTGTATACGAGGTCCAAGCAGTTACCATACCTGTGGGTATCTTCACATATGATTTACTGACAGAGTGATTCAGAGGCAAAGTCTAAAGCTCTTAAGCCATAGCGATCGGTAGGAGAGACAGAACTTAACTACTCCCTATATTGGGCCTTGAAATCACCAAAAAAGACAACAGAGGCCTTTCTTTTTTCTTAAAAGTAACTGTAAGAACACAATGAAAGATAGAATCATCCATTTCTTGATTCCGGTAGATTAAACACAAATAAAAGTTGTTATGCCTGACACAAACTTTTATTATTTGAATCTCATGACATCCACATTCATAGCAGGACTTATGAGAAGCAGGGTACTCAGTATTAATATACAACACCTTTCACCTTGCCCTGGATGGCATCACGTTTTAATATTATTGTCTTTTTAAAAGCAGTTATAAGGAGCTCTGATGAGTTCCTCATATTGAAAATCAAAGTTTCTGGGCGAAAAAGAATATTATACCGTCTGGATGCAACTGTGAGATCTTGAATATTTGCATGAAGATCACTGCAATTGAAGGGAGGAGAGTAAGGGCGATTTTGCTACACTTATCCTTGTCTATTACGCATGAAAAACAATTCAGAGAATTTCAACAAAAGGCTATTCATGATACTATCACTTGATACGTGACTTCCATGCATTCAGCCACAAATAGTTTATGATTTCAAATGAAATATGGATTGAGAATAACGACAAAAGGAGATTTTTTTTCTCTTAAACTGATATGAAGGAGTTAATGCAATAAGAAAATAAACCTAAGCCACTTGTTCATTGAAAGCGATAAGAGTTCATATTGATCCTACTCTACATATTTGTGAAATGTGTGACACTAATGCTCGTCACTATCATAGATTCACTTTCAAATATTGAATGATCAAGCTTATTTTGTAAATCCGAATTTTAGGAGTCAAACCTCTTTTTTTAAAAAAAAAGGGTGGTCGTGACCCCCCTGTGACCCTACCTAGATCCGCTCGTACTTCTATCCTTACCAAGAAGAAAATATCCATTGAACAACTATAGTGCAATAGTTAACCTCAAGAAGAATCGTTTGGTAAGCTCAGTGTTGTCAGGTGTATGAGGACATAAGAGGATGTGGAAAGAATAGGCCAAACTATTCGGTGTATGTCTCACTTTAGCAGTCCTATAGAGAAGATCTCTTCAAATCAGAGAATACGGATGAAATGCGCATAAGAAAGTTCTTTCCTTTGCATGAAATGTAACCTCAATGTATTTTCAAGTAACAATCGCTGTCAACAAGTTATTTGTAAAATTGGTATAGCAAATAACAAAACAATGGTGCAGCATGATTAGAATTAGAATAATTGTAATGATAGAATTTTGAATGAATGAAATTATATTGAACTTACTTTCACACATAATTTTCCCCACTTCCCTCACCATCACACCACTTATAGCTTTATCATGTAACCCCCCACCATATCGCCCCTTGCTCTAACAACAAAACTCTCCCCTGTGTGCATTCTGTTAGCAGAAATATGTATGTTTTTTACACCTGAAATTCTTGAATCTATAGATGTTGGGGGTTACAGCGGAGAACCGGTGACGACAGGAAATTTGTGTTTGACTTTACATACACACATGCACTTGATGTTATAGTTAGCATCATGTTTAAAGCGTGTTGACGAAGCAGGGAATAAACGACCTGAACAGCATATACATCATGCAAATATTATGCAATACCATAAATATGTAGTCCTTAGAGAAATAATCTTAGGGAAGAAATCATAGCAAAATTGCTATTGGTGTCACTCTTGTCTGATGGCTATCGTACTTGGAAGTGAATTAGAAAAGTGTTGTGCATTCACTTGTATATAAATGAAGGAATCACAACTATGATGGAGATAATTGAAAATAACCATTAATTATAGGCGAATAGGGGAATTTAATCATATCAGCTGATCATATGATGTATTAATCAACTTAAATATCAGTATATACAAACATTGCACAGCAAACCCTGTGTAACCTACAAAGCCACGTATCTCATTGATGATAGACTTGTTTTACAATATAGGCTGAATAAGCAAATCCGTTACCATAACCTACAAGAAAAAAAAGACAAAAAATAAAACATTATCAACAAAAGGCCTACAAGTTTCCTTTTTATCATGGTTAATTGTTTGTTAAATTGATTCAACAATACGAAAAGTAAGGTTTCCGATACCGAATCTTTTTATATTAAAGTAAAATTGTTTATGATAAAGACCCTAACCCTACAATGATTACACGCTCACTT
>NC_090729.1:79349913-79354913 GCF_036898095.1 Palaemon carinicauda
TTCTGCCTTACGAAAAATGGCCAACATCACTTGGTTGATTTGAGGTGACCTCGACCCTTGTTGATTCAGGCATCTCACTATCACCTCGCTGTCTAGAACCAGTCTTATGTGGGTCGAGTGGCGAGGAGATACCTTCTTTAAAGTCAGAAGCACTGCCATGGCTTCTAGAAAGTTGATGTGAAATGACTTGAAGAGATTGGACCAAGCTCCTTGGACTCTCTTCTGATGAGAGTGACCTCCCCAGCCTTCCTTTGAAGCGTCTGTATGGATAGTTACTGACGGGGGAGGAGGTTGAAGAAGTATTGATTTCTTCAGTTGCTTGGCATTGGACCACGGCTTGAGAAGCGATTGCAATCGAGTCGGTAGAGGTCTTATTAGATCTCTTCGCGCGTTTGATGCAGTTTTCCTCCAGACTCCTGTTGCATCCTTTAGCTATGCTCTTAGCACTGGATCTGTTATTGAAGCAAACTGTAGAGAGCCCAGCACTCTCTCCTGTTCGCGTCTTGATATCCGTTTGGATTTCAGCAGTCTCTTGCCAGATCCTGCTATTTCCTTCCTCTTCTTCCCAGGAATGGATTCCCAACCACTGAAATTTTTGAGCTGGAGAAAGTCGAGACTTTTTTATATTGATCTTGAATCCCAGATGTTCCAGGAACTGGATCACTCTCTTAGAAGCTTGCATGCATTCTGTCCTGGATGCTGCCCACACCAGCCAGTTGTCCAAGTGGGCTACTACTTGGACCCCCTTTAGGCATAATTGATGGACGGCTGCGTTTGCGAGCTTCGTGAAAATCCTTGGGGCTATGTTTAGCCCGAAAGGCATGGCTCTGAAGGTGTAAAGTTTTCTATGTAACTTGAAGCCTAGGTGCCAATAAGCGTCAGACAAGTCTATAGAGACAGTATATGCCCTTTTGGGCAGTAGGGTCCTTATGTGTTGAAGTGTGAGCATTCTGAACGTATAGTTCATTATGAACTTGTTGAGTGGCGACAAGTCAAGAATGACCCTGAGTTTTTCTGAGTCCTTCTTTGGAACACAAAACAGCCTCCCTTGAAATTTGATGGACTTAACTTTCCGTATCACTCTTTTGTCTAAGAGCTCTCGGACGTATTCTTCCAGAACGGGGGTTGAGTGTTGGGAGAATTGAGGAAATTGAGGTGGAGGGCTGCTCCAAATCCAACCTAGTCCATTCTTTATTAGGCTGTGGGGCCAGGGATCGAAGGTCCAGCGATCCCTAAATAGCTGTAGCCTCCCTCCTACTGGAAGCATCTCACTTCTGCTGTTGTGGACCTGAGGCCTTGCCTCCTTGACCGCATCCTCCCCTGGAGCCCCTTCCTCTTGAAGGGCATCTAGAAGAACCTCCGGCTGTTCCTCTAGCCCTCGAACGCAAGGAAGAAGTCTGCCTTTCGAAGGCTGGGTTAAAAATTGGCGACTGAGTCGCCACTTGTTGAGGTACCAGTTGGTACGTGGTTGGAGGTTGTGCCATTATCTGAGGCACCGCGGTCACAGAAAGTTGTTGCTGTTGTTGCTGTCGGTAAGGTATAGCCGGCCGAGAAGATGGCCTAGGCCTTTTTGTCTTCCTCTTGGGTTGGGGACCCTCATCCTGAGAAGACTTCCTCTTAAGATCTAAGCCCCACTTTTTGAGAAGGTTCCTATTCTCTGTGGCGGCCTCGTCTACTACCTCTTTAACCACATCATTGGGAAAGAGGTCTTTACCCCAGATACAAGAGGATATCAGTTTCCTCGGTTCGTACCTCACCGCAGCCGAGGCGAACATAAACTCTCTACAGGCTCTCCTAGCTTTAACCCTGGATAGGTACGCTCCTAGGACACCCCTTTAAGGGTATACTCGGACGCGAACGACCCCGACGCCAAAAAAAATTCTTGAAAAATCAACCACACTGACTCAGACTCCCTAATCTGCCACTTGAAATGTAGGAAGGGTATGTCAATTTCAAGGTGTTATTTACTAATCTAATTATTCTTGGATATGCATAAAAATTGTATGGTGGGTTGCTGGATAATTGTCGATTATTTTACGACTATAAAATTAAAATTCTGACCCAAAAAAAATTTTTTGAAGGGAAATAAAATCGAAAAAAAAACAAAAATGGGAAACAATATAATATTTTAGCTAAAAAAATTTGATGATATTCAATCAAAAAAGAAGTAAACAAAATTTTCCGACAAATAAACATCTAGAGGAATCATTACTCTGTGATAGTTCCTTAGTACGTAGTAATTTTGAAAGAAATGGGAAAAACGAAAAAATGGCAATCACCGGAAAATCGAACACATACCTATATATACGCCATATCTGGCTAAAAAAAAGATAGGCATGGGTAGCCAGATCATCTAGAAACACTTTCCAACACTATAAAAATATAAGTTTTGCGACACTACTTGCCAATTCCTTACAGTAACATGACTAAGCAAAAAAATGCAAAACAAATAAAAAGGGGCACTCGCGGAAAAATGGCTAACATTCTAATATACGGCATTTCAGAAAAAAAAAAATTCAGCCACGTGCTAGGCAAACCATCAAGGCACATTTTCCGACAAATAAACATCTAAATGAATCATTACTCTGTGATAGTTCCTTAGTACGTAGTAATTTTGAAAGAAATGGGAAAAAATGAAAAAATGGCAATCACAGGAAAATCGAACACATACAGTACCTATATATACGCCATATCTGGCTAAAGAAAAAAGATAGGCATGGGTAGCCAGATCATCTAGAAACACTTTCCAACACTATAAAATTATAAGTTTTGCGACACTACTTGCCAATTCCTTACGGTAACATGACTAAGCAAAAAAATGCAAAACAAATAAAAAGGGGCACTCGCGGAAAAATGGCCATTCTAATATACGGCATTTCAGAAAAAAAAAATTTCAGCCACGTGCTAGGCAAACCATCAAGGCACATTTTCCGACAAATAAACATCTAAATGAATCATTACTCTGTGATAGTTCCTTAGTACGTAGTAATTTTGAAAGAAATGGGAAAAAACGAAAAAATGGCAATCACAGGAAAATCTAACACATACTTATATATACGCCATATCTGGCTAAAAAAAAAATAGGCATGGGTAGCCAGATCATCTAGAAACACTTTCCCACACTATAAAAATATAAGTTTTGCGACACTACTTGCCAATTCCTTACGGTAACATGACTAAGCAAAAAAATGCAAAACAAATAAAAAGGGGCACTCACGGAAAAATGCCCAACATTCTAATATACGGCATCTCAGATAAAAAAAAAGACATGCACGTGTTAGCCCAACCATCAAGGTACACTTTCTAACACATAAACATGAAAAAAAAATGAATAATATACGGCAATTCCTTACTACGTAAAATTGTTTACAAATAGTGAAAAAAAACAGAAATTGGCAACCGCAGTTAAATACCCAATATACCAATAACTACGTCGTATCTGACAAAAACAAAGTCACGCAAGGGTAGCCAGATCATCTAGACACACTTTCCAACACTAAACAAGCAAAAGTTTTACGACACTATTTGGCAATATCTTACGGAAAAATGACTTGGCAAAAAAATGAAAAAAAATGAAAAAGGGGCACTCGCGGTAAAATGGTCCTCGTGGTGATGAACGACATTTTAACTAAAAAAAAAATCATGCACATGGTAGCCAAACAATCCACCAAGACTTTCCACAACTGATAACCTATACAAGTTGCACCATTCTACGACAATTTCATAATACGTAATAACTTTGATAATTATGCAAATTACCTTAGAAGGGTAAACTCGGTCGCGCTCGACCCCGACGCGTCTCAGAAATCGGGGAAGGAGTACAGCTAGAGCAATGCACATCTGGACACTACTAGAGCGTGTAGGGGAGACACCTCCTGCAGGTCAATCACCCACAAATTCAGTCACGGGGGTGAGTCACGTGAGAAAAACCTCTTTTTTTTGACGCTCGGGGTCGCGTACGACCCACCGTACCTATCCAGGGTTAATAAAGCTATAGAGATCCTTCGTAACTGTGGCCAGATGAGTTTTGGCCACTACCATGAACATGTCCTGGATCCTGGGGTCACTTGCCATTGTTTCTAATGTCGTTTGCAACGACATCGATGCCGCAAGTCTTTCCTTCGTCTCTTGCTCCCTGCGCAAGAGAAACTCCGACAGCTTAGGGAGTTCCTCACCGAACTGACGTTCATCAATATCAGCTTCCAGCTTCCCAACTGAGAAGGTAAGGTGTACGTCCTTCCAGTCTTCTTGGTCCAAGGGCAAGGTCAGAGATAACGGCTTGCACTCCTCCAAGAGGGGCATGGTTTCCCTGCCTCCACCGCCTTTAAGGCTGCCTTATATCCCTTTTCCATGAAGGGAAACGCTCTGGTAGGAGAGGCCACAAAAGAGGGAAGCTTCTTACTCAAGGCTGGCACCTTTGAGTTCGTGAAGCCCCTCTCTTTCATCGAGCTCGATAGTAACGCCTGAGCTTTACTATGGTCCAAAACTATGACCTCCTTCTGCTCAGTCTCCTCCTTTGAGGCTGGCTCCTTCCTATGGCGGACATAACAGTCAGGGTAGAAATCCTTTTTGGGCCAAAATTCCACCTCTTCCAGGGGAATTGCTCCCAACTTTTCAGATATGATGATCTTCCCGATTACCATTGGCATATGTTCGGCATACCTCCAAGGATTGGTATCTGAACACAAAGGAAGATCCATCACGTTGAGTCGCTTCTGGGGCCCACGTGATGCTGCAAGTCTACGTATCTCTAGTTTCATTGCAGCCTCCTTCTCATCATTCTTCTTCTGAATTTGTTGGATCATCTCAACAATAGAAGAAAGAGTCCTTCCCAGGTCATCTGGGATAGCAGACGATGTAGAGGGAACAAGTTCTGGGTCTGGAACCGATGTAACCGACACCTCATCGATTTCTTCCTCTTCTACTTTAGGAGTCTGGCACAGCTCCTCCTCTTGACCTTCTCCTAGAAGGTCCTTCTCTGTAGAATCCGACACCTCCGA
>NC_090729.1:79364913-79374913 GCF_036898095.1 Palaemon carinicauda
ATATATATATATATATATATATGTATGAATTTATATATGTTTGTACACATAGACACAAACACGCACACACACACATATATATAAATATATATATATATATATATATATATATATATATATATATATATATGTATATATGTATATGCATATATATATATTTGTATATATTCATATCCATAGAAAAGTCCACCCTTGGAAAATGAACCTCAATATACGATGCCAGTTCCTTGGCTAGGGAAAAGATAAGTAACATAAACGTATTTCATAGTAGCTATCTGTGATAGGTTTCAGGAATGATTATCATTCAAATGTATGCGCCAACTCCATCCAATACATAGGAAGTAAAAAAAAATAAAACTTTTTATGAAGACCTCGAGATATCTTGAAAAAACTTATGACTAATTTGAACTATTTGGGGGTGATTTCTATGTAATTTATGTCAAAATAAAAGAGTAAAATCAGCTGTAGGCACAAGGAATAAGAAAGAGATATTCTTGTAGAATTTGATGAAAAAAAAATAGAAAATCATAAAATCATGAATACATATAAAAAATGAACATAGAAAATGGATATGGAGAGTCCCAAATAAAGAAGTAAAAAAGGGAATAGCTTTTATTCCCTATGAAGAAGTCAAATAAGGTAAACAAGGTAAAGTCAAGCCGTCGTAGAATGGTGAGAATCGAAATTTGGATAGATCTAAGAAAAGAGGAAAACTAAAATAATTTTAAGACAGAAAATTAACACTCTTCTTATAAGAGAAAAATTTCATGAGTTTAGTTAAGTGGTACAAAATATGTAATCATAGCTACATACCCAAATGGGAGCAAATAGAGAAGAAATTAATAGTAATTAAAAAAAAAAAAGATTGTCTAGGCATTAGCAAAAAAGATTTGTAGATACGTGTCTTAACAATATCAAAGAAACTATCATGAAGCACTAAGAATCCAATAAAGGAAAGATTGGAAATGAGTGTAAAATGTAATTTAGATCAGATAGAATTAGCAGAACCATCCAAAACAATAAATAAAGGGAAAACACAAGAAATTTGTAAACCCAATTAGACCAAAATTCAGGAGACACTAAAGAAAGGAAGAAACATCCACATAATGAAAATAAGAATTGGAACAGGATGCCAACAGATACTTGCTTTAGTGGATGAAAATAGATATATCAACAAAAGAGATGTTGTGATATAAATTGTAGATGAATTTTTTACCAATGTGGGAAAATGTTATCCTTTTAGTATTTATGATATTTTTTTTAGAAATTGATTACTTAACTGACTCTAATATCTTAAAAACTAATCCTGTTCTTAGTAATATTGATTATAAAGATAATTTGAAGAAAATTTTTTTCATCAACGAACCCATGTGACAGTATTGCCATTCCCTTATGTTTTTTCTCTCTATGTCGGATACGTGGTGTAGAGTCCTTATCACTTTGATTTTACCATACTGACCTTTTAGAAAACAAGGAGAGGCGGGATGAACACAATTCCCTTCCTTTTCCAAGGTAAGACTTAAAGTTATAACATAGAAGATTTTTATTATAATAGGAAATATTACGATATATATAAGAGGAAAAAGAGATCAGAATGGATGCAGTGGCTCGCCAATGCCAGGCAAAGTTTGCACACATTCTTGGTCGTGTTGCATCATTTTGCAAGAGACCCTATTTATTTCCTGATTATGATATATTCTTTTCTTTTAAAAAATGGTGATATGTTAGTAACATTATGACCTTATTGTTTTCCTGAAAACCATGTTAACTGTAGGAAAAGTAATGGTTTTATATGTATACATATAAATGAATACATGTATATATATATATATATATATATATATATATATATATATATATATATATATATATATAAATGAATATATATATATATATATATATATATATATATATATATATATATATATATATATATATATATATATATACAGGGGCGTAGGAGCGGGGGGTGGCTGGGGCGTTATAGCCGCCACTTTTTTGCTGAAAATATGCTTTTAAAAATTCAGATTTACATTTTGTAAATGCATTTCATCTCTGGCAACAGCTCTTGTACAGTCTCACCCTCCCACCCCACCCTTCCATGTAAGTATCATGTTAGTACCCAACATCATAGCTTCACAGTCCCGTCACTCGTCACTCGCTCATTTTTACAGAGAGCAGTCCCCATATTGGGAATCAAGTCACTTATAATGTTTGATCCCCAGTGCACACCGTGTAAACATATGTTAATCTATCAATCATTACTAAATACTATTATAGTAACAAATTACATCAATGATACACAATAATAAATTGAAAACATGACACAAGCGAACACATGTAGTTGACGAATATCGCACATATAAACATATGTGTATATATATATATATATATATATATATATATATATATATATATATATATACATGTATATATATATATATATATATATATATATATACATATATATATATATATATATATATATATATATATATATATATATATATATACATGTATATATATATATATATATATATATATATATATATATATATATATATATATATATATATATATATATACTGTATATATAATTTCTTCATAATTCTTTTTAAATATGTATACTTTTATATAATTTCAGAGCATATGAAGTATTAATTATAAATTATTCATACACTTTTAATATGTGTATTTTCAGGTCTCAGGCATGACTTTCAAACATGTATGTTTATATTAGAAATATGCTTGTTCTTAATTTTGCTTACTTACAATTATTCTATATAAATATATATATATATAAATATATATGTATATATATATATATATATATATATATATATATATATATATATATATATAGGCCTATTGGTATTTTATGATGGTTATTGTGTAAAAATTGGAATTGGTGACATAAAAATGTTCCAGAAATATGATTTTGTTTTTGATACAATATGCTGTCAAAAGCCAGGAAATCGCATCTGAGGGTGTTTCCTCATAAAAAAAATTTCTGGAGGAGACCCCCAGACCACCCCCCCATGCCTTCACGCCTACGGCTCCGCCTTCAGTGTCATTTCGGACAGGAAAACGCTCCTACACCCCTGATATATATATATATATATATATATATATATATATATATATATATATATACACAAACATACATGTATATATATACATATATATACATGCATATATATATATATATATATATATATATATATATATATATATATAAACAATTAGAATAGCGCCAACGTATCCCTGCGTATCGTAAGAGGCAACTAAAAGGGAAGGGACGAGTGGACTGGGAACCCCCTCTCCTGTATTTACAATTCTATGAGACATCATCAAAGAGATGGAGCGGGGGGGGGGGGGGGGGAGTGACTGCTCTCTGCACTCTAGTTTTGGGGTGATTGAATGTGCGTGGATGTAGTACGATAGAGAGTAAAAGATGGGAGATTGGAAGTATGTTTAGGAATAGAAGGCTGGATGTGTTGGCCTTGTGTAAAACAAAGATAAAAGGGAAGGGTGAAGTGATGTTTGGTTAAATGTCTGGTAGAGTGTCTGGAATTGAAAGGGGAAGAGCAAGAGAGGGTGTGGCTTTATTACTGAGTGAATGGATGACAGGTAAAATAGTGGAATGGAAGGAGATATCATCTAGGTTAATGTGGGTAAGGGTTAGGTTGGGTAGGGAATGTTGGGCTTTTGTCAGTGGGTATGGGCCAGGTTATGAGAAAAGTGAAGAAGAGCCGAATGAATTCTGGAATGAAGTAACTAGGTGTGTAGATGGACTGGGTAGAAAGAATTATGTAGTTGTCATGGGTGACTTAAATGCTAGAATGGGCGCTGGAGAGATAGAAGGTGTCATTGGGAAGTATGGCATACTAGGTGAAAATGAGAGTGGTGAGAGACTGGTAGATATGTGTGTTGAGCAAGAGATGGTGATAAGTTCTAGCTTTTTCAAAAAGAAAGATAAAAACAAGTATTCATGGGTAAGAGTGGCAAATGGAAGAGTGGTAGAAAGGGCATTAATGGATTATGTGTTGATAACTAAAAGAATGTTTGGAAGATTGAAAGACGTGCACGTGTTTAGGGGTATGACTAACGGTATGTCTGATAATTTTTGGTGGAAGGAAAATTAGTTGTAGCAAAAGAGTGGGAGAATAGAGTAGGTCGATCTAAAAGGGAGCTAGTAAGGGTTGAAGAGCTAATAAAACCGGGGGTAAAAAGTAAATATCAAGAAAGGTTGAAAATGGCATGTGACGAAGTGAAAGCAAGAGAAACTGGTAATTTAGAGGAGGAGTGGAAGTTAGTAAAAGAAAATTTTGTTGTGAATGCAACTGATGTGTGTGGCAAGATGTTTGTAGGAGGCAGCATAAGGAAGGGCAGTGAATGGTGGAATGAAGGAGTGAAGGTAAATGTGGAAGAGAAAAAGAGGGCTTTTGAAGAATGGCTGCAGAGTAATAGTGTAGAGAAGTATGAAAATATAGAGAGAAAAATGTGGAAGTTAAACGCAAGGTAAGTGAGGCAAAGAGGGCAGCTGACATGAGGTGGGGTCAGGGATTGGGTAAATCATATGAAGAGAATAAGAAGAAGTTTTGGAAAGAAGTGAAGAGAGCAAGGAAGGCTGGCTCAAGAATTGAAGAGACAATGAAAGATGGAAATGAAAGGTTGTTAAAAGGAGAGGAGGCAAGGGAAAGGTGGGCAGAATATTTTGAAAGTTTACTAAATGTTGAGGATAATAGGGAGGCAGATATAATTGCTGTTGCAGGTGTTGAGGTGCCGGTGATGGGAGATGAGAATGAGAGAGAGATTACAAGAGAGGAAGTGAGGAGAGCACTAGATGAAACGAGAGTAGGAAAATCATCTGGTATGGATGGTGTGAGAGGTGAGATGCTGAAGGAAGGGGGTGTGACTGTACTTGAATGGTTGGTGATATTGTATAATATGTGTTTTGTGTTATTAATGGTACCAGTAGATTGGGTTTGTGCATGTATTGTACCACTATATAAGGGTAAGGGAGATGTGCATGAGTGTTGTAATTCAAGGGGTATTAGTTTGTTGAGTGTAGTTCGAAAAGTGTATGGTAGAGTACTGATTAATAGGATTAAGGATAAAACAGAAAATGCAATCTTAGAAGTATAGGGTGGTTTTAGAAGAGGTAGGGGTTGTATGAATCAGATTTTTACAGTTAGGCAAACATGTTTGAAATATCTAGCAAAAGTAAGGAGGTGTATGTTGCCTTTATGGATCTGGAGAAACGTATGATAGAGTTGATAGGGAAGGAATGTGGAATGTGATGAGGTTATATGGAGTTGGTGGAATGTTGTTGCAAGCAGTGAAAAGTTTCTACAAAGGTAGTAAAGCATGTGTTAGGATAGGAAATGAAGTGAGCGATTGGTTTCCGGTGAGAGTGGGGCTGAGGCAGGGATGTGTGATGTCGCCATGGTTGTTTATCTTGTATGTTGATGGAGTGGTGAGAGAGGTGAATGCTCGAGTGCTTGGACGAGAATTGAAACTGGTAGACGAGAATGACCATGAATGGGAGGTAAATCAGTTGTTGTTTGCGGATGATACTATACTCGTTTCAGACGCGGAAGAGAAGCTTGGCCGATTAGTGACAGAATTTGGAAGGGTGTGTGAGAGAAGGAAGTTAGGAGTTAATGTGGGTAAGAGTAAGGTTATGATATGTACAAGAAGAAAAGGCAGTGCGAGGTTGAATGTCATGTTGAATGGAGAGTTACTTGAGGATGTGGATCAGTTTAAGTACTTGGGGTCTGCTGTTGCAGCAAATGGTGGAGTGGAAGCAGATGTACATCAGAGAGTGAATGAAGGATGCAAAGTGTTGGGCAGTTAAGGGAGTAGTAAAAAATATAGGGTTGGGCATGAATGTAAAGAGAGTTCTGTATGAGAAAGGGATTGTACCAACTGTGATGTATGGATCAGAGTTGTGAGGAATGAAATTGACGGAGAGACAGAAATTGAATGAGTTTGAGATGAAGTGTCTAAGGAGTATGGCTGGTGTATCTTGAGTAGATAGGGTTAGGAACGAAGTGGTAAGGGTGAGAACGGGTGTAAGAAATGAGTTAGTAGCCAGAGTGGATATGAATGTGTTGAGGTGGTTTGGCCATGTTGAGGGAATGAAAAATGTTTGTCTGCTAAAAAAGATGATGAATGCAAGAGTTGATGGGAGAAGTACAAGAGGAAGGCCAAGGTTTCGGTGGATGGATGAAGTGAAGAAAGCTCAGGGTGATAGGAGGATAGATGTGAGAGAGGCAAGAGTGTGTGCTAGAAATAGGAATGAATGGCGAGCGATTGTGACGCAGTTCCGGTAGGCCCTGCTGCTTCCTTCGGTGCCTTAGATGACCGCGGAGGTAGCAGCAGTAGAGGGTTCAGCGTTATGAAGCTTCATCTGTGGTGGATAATGGGGGAGGGTGGGCTGTGGCACCCTAGCAGTACCAGCCGAGCTCGGTTGAGTTCCTTGTCAGGCTGGGAGGAACATAGAGAGGAGAGGTCCTCATTTTTTTTTTCTTTTGTTTGATGTCGGCTACCCCCAAAAACTGGTGGAAGTGCCTTGGTATATGTATATATATATATATATATATATATATATATATATATATGTATATATATATATATATATATATATATATATATATATATATATATATATATATATATATACATAAATATATAAATATATATATATATATATATATATATATATATATATA
Organism: Palaemon carinicauda; assembly: GCF_036898095.1. Classification (NCBI taxonomy): domain Eukaryota; kingdom Metazoa; phylum Arthropoda; class Malacostraca; order Decapoda; family Palaemonidae; genus Palaemon; species Palaemon carinicauda. The sequence continues at coordinate 79,371,651 of NC_090729.1, forward strand.
TATATATATATATATTCAATGCCAAGAGGGTGTCATGAAGTAGCCGATATGTAGGACACCTCGGGACTCCCCCAGTCCCTCTCTCTCTCTCTCTCTCTCTCTCTCTCTCTCTCTCTCTCTCTCTCTCTCTCTCTCTCATGGAAAATTCCATTGTTTACGATCTCAGATTAGGCTATACAATTATTTCTGAAGCCCCAGCTGACACTTTTCTTGAATTGTTATATTTCCTTTGGAAAATAATCTAGTAGCCACAGTAACCATCTATAGCCTAACCCGAGATTGCATATAAACTTTGATTAGGGTATTTTCAAAGATGTTTGAAGAGGCCTAGCCTATGCTATGTTGCATTAAAGGACATGTTAGTCTAATTTACCTCGCTTGGTCTTGTAAGATTTCCTTAGCCTCTTAAACTTTAAAGGTAACCTACTCTACCTCCACATATATTATTTATTCTTTAAAAAATTGGAAACTATTGTATTATATCATTATAAAATTATTAAATAGAAGTGTCATGCTGTATTGATTTTATTTTTTTTTAACTGAAACATAATTATATTTTTTCTTTATGTTATTATAAAGTTCTTGTAGGGGTAGGCATTACTATTTGAAGAATAAACAAAATAGATAACTGTAATAATTATAGGGAACCATCTGGGAGATCAAATTATGGAAGAATGTACAACCCCCTAAGCTGAATAATAAAAAAAAAACATGGATTAAGTCTCTTTTACACCCTAGGGTTGGGACGTACGGGATAGTCTATGACACAAGAGGACTTGGAAAGTAAGGTTGAATAATACAGTTCAGAGGTCATGGAAGCCAGCAGGTGGGACTCATCGCTCCACTACCTTGTTCAATGTAAATCTTTTGATGTCGAAGCAAAATTTATGTCAGGAGGAAAGAGTCAAAATTCCCCGTGACACCAATATAAATAATGAAACTTCTAAGCCGGTACCGAAATTAACTGTAGTGGTAAAGAAAACACTAAACGGCAGGAAAAGAGGCAAAGCAGACATTGGCCTATCAAATTATTTAATAATAGATGAAGGATATTTCATAATAGTAAATCTCGTTGAAATTTACACAAAATGTTTGCAAGACTGTTCTATACCTTCAGCTTGGAATTTTTTTTTTTCTATTATTTCACAAAAAGATAGACACAAAAGAACTGAAAAATTACCGTCTAATAAGTTCACTCTCAATAATAAATGAAATATTTACACAGATTATATTAGGTCAATTAAAAAAAAAAGCTAGACTATAATCAGTCAACATAGCTGGCAGATTTTGGAAGCGGATATTCAACAACTGACCATATCCATGTAATTAACCAGTTAAAGGAAAAATTAACTTTATAGGAGAAACCAATATATATTGCATTTAAAGACTATGAGAAAGTTTTGATATGGTCAATACCTTAGCAGTGATGAAAACCCTTTAAAGACTAGGGATAGATGAGAAAGGCGTTAGACAGGGAGACCACGTCTCATTGAAAATCAAAATATGGAGAATATGGGAATTAACATTAATGGAGAATACCCTAACAACTTAAGATTTGCAGGTGACATAGTTCTGTTTAGTGAATCATATGAAGAGTTACAATATATAATAGAGAATTGAATAAGGGAAGCAGAAATATAGGAGTAATAATGAATTTGAGTAAAACTAATATAATGTTCCATGAAAATAGAGACAGCAAATGAAAAAGTAAATACACATACTTAGGACGGGCATAAAGCGTTTCCCCAAGAAATGAGACCGAAATTAAGAGATGGATAAGCATAGGATGGAGGGCATTTGATTAAAAAAAAAAAAAAAAAAAAAAAAAAAAAAAAAAAAAAAAAAAAAAAAAAAAAAAAAAAAAGTATCGGATGTTAAATGCAACTTTTTCTGAATTTTACAGATGGTTCTATTACTATTAACTTATATATCGGAAACGTGGAGCCTTACTAATGCCTTAAAACATCAGTTACTTTCAACTCGAAGAGCTATGGAAAGAATAATGATAGGACTAACACTAAGAGATAGAATAGATCAACATAGATATAAGAGGAAATTGAAAGTGTAGGTATCCTAATAAGGTAAAAGAAAACTAAATTGACATGTGCAAGCCATAATTAGCAGGAGAGATGATATATGGAGTAAAAGAATAACAGAATGAGTCCTTAGATATTGCAAAAAGAAGCAGGGGATGGAAAAGAAGACAATGGATTCACGAGCTAAGGAAATTTGGTTCTATCTATCTATCTATATATATATATATTATATATATATATATATATATATATATATATATATATATATATACATACATATATATATATATATATATGTATGTATATATATATGTATGTATATATATATATATATATACATACATACATGCATACATATATGTATATATATATATATATATATATATATATATATATATACATATATACATATAAATTTATATATATATATATATATACATATAAATATATATAATTATATGTATATATTTATATATATATATAATTATATATATGTATATATATATATATATATATACATATATATATACATATATATATATATATATATATATATATATATATATATATATATATATATATATAGTGCATGTGCGTGTGTTTATATACATATATTTATATATAAATATATCCATATATATAAATATATATATATATATATATATATATATATATATATATACATATATGTATGTATATGTATATATTTATATATATATATATATATATATATATATATATATATGTATATATATATATATATATATATATATATATGCAGGAGAACCACAGGGAAAATGTAAATACGAAATATACGATTAAGTCCTGACTAGTTTCGTGGTACTTCTTCAGAGGACTGATTTATTGAGAGAGGTTTCTTTACATTTTATAGGGAAAGTAAACGTAGGAACATACATATAGAGGCTTATAGAACAATGACACTCCCAAACCAGCTACCTGGGCTGTGGTCAGGTGTTTAGTAGGCGGAGATCCGACCTCATTAGACACCTGCCAAAATAGGTCATTTCTGGTGACAGGTAAATTCTTGTTTATTGACTTTCAATACAATTTATTTATATGAATAACGGTAGCCTTATCTATATAAATACATAAGCAAAATATATATAGAAATAAAACATATCTATATATAAATATATAAAAAGACATATACATACGTATACACAGACAGGCATACATACACAAATATGTATAATATATACATAGACA
>NC_090729.1:79387413-79412413 GCF_036898095.1 Palaemon carinicauda
GAGGATCCTCCCGTCAAAGGTACCATTTACGAGGGTCCAGCAAATTTTCCCCAGGGTCCAGGTAATGTGTCCTCTAATCCCTTGATTCTGTACCCTTCAAATCTCTGGCCTCTGTTAATGTGTTGGATGACTCCAAGGAGGCGAAGGAATACAACCTTATTTGCAACCGCATAGATTTGCAAAAAATGGAGTTGGAGGAGAACGAGCGGGTAAGGTGTTATGAGTTGGAGATGGCAAACTTAAATATAGAGATGGCTAGGTTGCAGGGGGCCAATTTGATAAGTTCATTAAAGATACCTTCCAAGATCGGTTTAATATAGGTGCTGCACTAAAATTGGTGCCAGTGTTTGCCTAAAAGGATGTCTCTGAGTTCTTCAAGGCATTTGAGCATGTGGCCTCCCAATTGTCTTGGCCCACAGAGATGAAGACTGTATTAATGCAGTGTAGGTTAGTGGGCAAGGCAATGCGGGTGTATAATGCCTTGGAGGAGGGAGTAGTTTGGGATTACCAGAAGGGAGAATCCTTAATTTTAAAGTCTTACGATTTGGTCCCTGAGGCCTACCGCCTCCGGTTTTGCAACTATATGAAACACCCTGCGCAATCTTTCGTGGAGTATGCGCGCATCAAGGAGGAACAGTTCGACGACTGGCTGAAAAGTCGTCAGTCACTTTTGCTGCCTTACGTGAACTGTTGCTCCTTGAGGAGTTTAAGGAGGCCTGTTGCAGGGAGTTGAGAGTTCACCCGGAGGAGATAAAAAGTATGAAATTGAGTAGTGCCGCTCAGTTAGCGAATGAATTTGTATTGACTCACTGTTCAGGTAGCGGTAGTTTTATGTATAAGACTTTAAATAATCAAACATCTTGCTCCCCTCATAGTGGTAGGAGAGGGAAAACCTCCTCGTCGACTCCCCATATCCTTAAGAATGGTAATATTAATCCTAATTCTGTTACAGGTGATAGGGATGTGGCTAGAGTCCAAGGAGGTCCTCCTCTCCCTAAATTTCTGCTAATAGACTTCCCAGGTGGGGGAAACAACAGGTATAATGGAAATAGAAGCTTAGGCCGTAAAGGAAGCTGTTTTGAGGGCCACAAGCCCGGGCATTTCCAAAACCAGTGTAATACTCGTAGGATGTACCTACAGCGCAATAATCAAATTCCTGTAGTCTTCGTTAATGATAAGTCAGAGGTTAGTGGCAGTAGTCCTATACACAGACCTGTAGTAGATAGGAGTAGTTTAGTAAATAGTAGCAAGTCTAATGCTCTCAAGTACGACAAATATGTATGGCCTGGAAAGTTGATTTTTGACTCTCGTGTTGTCCAGGTGAAGTTTTTTAGGGACACTGTTTCTGCCAGGTCGTTAGTCATGAAGAGGGGTTTGAATGGTTTTGAAAAATTTACTGGAAATTGTGTATTGTTGGGAGGTTTTCCGGATTCAGTTGTGTCCGCTCCTTTGGTTAATGTCCACATGTCTTTTCCATGATATGATCGTGTCACTGAGTTGGCTGTGGTGGATAGTTAGTCTACCTATCCCGGGTATTGATGGTATCCTGGGAAATGATATGCTAGACAGTGAAGGACGGGAGCTGTTCCTTATATTATCAGTAAATGCTAGTCCCGTGGTTGTAATGACTCGGTCCGCAGCAAAAGCTGCTAATTTACTTGATGTGGAGAGCGATGATGACCTAATGTTAAGTAGTGCAGAGTTAGATGTTTTAAGGCCCGGGCCAGTAGAGAGTAGTTGTTGGGATGTAGTGAATATGAAACTTGATTGGGACAGAGCTGCTTTTATTAAAGCTCAAAAAGATGAATTTAATTTTGATTTGGGCGATGTTGAGGATCTAACCAAACCTAGGTTTGGAGCTGTAAAGGGCTTATTATATAGGTTTAGTCGTCCCGCATCTAATTATTTGAATAAAACTGGTCGGGTGAAATAGATTGTGGTACCTTCTCAATTCAGAAATGCTATTTTGGAGTTAGCTCATACTGATTTTTCTCAAGTCATTTGGGTGTGTTAAAAACTTTTCATAGCCTGGCTAGGTATTTTTGGAGGCCTGGAATTAAATTGAGTGTGAAGCAGTTTATCAGAGTGTGACACTTGTCAAGTTATGGATAAACCAAATCAGGAGATCCCTAAAGCCCCGTTGCATCCCATACCTGCTATAGGTGATCAATTTTCTGAGTTAGTAATTTATGTGGTAGGTGCCTTACCCAAAACAAAGACAGTTTATGTATATTTACTAACTATCATAAATAGAGTCTCTCGCTTTCCTGAAGCTATACCTATGAGGCGTATTACTTCCAAAGTTGTTTTTGAAAAATTAATGGATTTCTTTTCTATGTATGGTCTCTCTCGTGTAATTCAGATGGACTGCGGGACGAATTTGATGAGTAAGGTATTTAGGGGTAAGTTTGATGAACTGGCCATTCAGCACCTTACCAGCGTACCTTATCACCCAGAGAGTCAAGGGGGGTGGAAAGGTTCCACCAAACCCTCAAATCTGTCATAAAGAAACATTGTTATGATCATGATAGTGACTGGGACAGTTGCAGGGTTAGTTGTTAATTTGGTTAAATGCGAATCCGGCCAGGCCAAGGTTTGGTATTTGGGTCACGAGGTTGGTTTAGGTCAGGTGGCTCCGAAAGAAGCTAACCTCGATGCAATTATAAATTGGAAAAGGCCTGGTAATGTTAGAGAGGTAAGAAGATTTGTGCGTAATCACTCTGATCTTGCTCAGCCTCTTACTAGTTTTTTAGAAAAGGAAAAAAGTTCTGGTGGTCAGATAAGTGTGAAGAATCTTTTAATAAACTTTAATCAGTATTAATTACTAACCCCATTTTGAATTCCCCAGATTTTCAGAAGCCTTTTATTATAGCAGTAGATGCCAGTGACGTCGGCATTGGAGGTGTCCTTATTCAGAGAAAGGAGGACGGTGTTCATCCTGTGTCTTACTATAGTAAAAAACATCTGGCTGCGGAAAAACGTTACTCCACTATAGAAAAGGAAGCACTCTCTTTGGTCCACGCTCTTAACTATTTCAAGCCGTACGTGACAAATTTTTCTTTCCCGGTTGAGATATGGACAGACCACAATCCTCTGGTTTTCATTGAGTGGATGAAGGGAGCAAACCAGAAGGTTTTGTGCTGGGCCCTTTTTCTGCAGGAATTCAATTTAGTTATAAAACAAGTTAAAGGGACTGACAACAAAATTCCTGACACCCTTTCTAGAATTTAGTGTGCTTGCCTGATCCTTCTCATACGCCGCCTTGCTCGTTTCTCCTTTTGAGGTTGTATAGAAAAAAATTTTTAGTTTTGTAAATAAAGTTTAGGAGGTTTCTTTGAGTGGTATACACTCTAGTGTTTTATAAAGGTTCTCCTAAATTAATTATTAATTTGTCCCGAAATACTAAGACTTTTGATTGTATAATAATATATATGACTTTTTGGACAACAATGTCGGTGTATTGTAGGTTAGGTGTATGTCTGTGGGTGTACCTGTAAGTATATTTAGGTTTGGTTAGGTAGGTTTGTTTCCATAGAATTGGAGATTTTTGACGAAGTACGGTAATATTGGATCTTTAGAAATAATTGTGAGCTATATAAAGCTTTTGTGTGTATTCTCTAGGGGTACTTTCAGTTTGGTTTTAGGTTTATTACTTATTGTTTTTACTTTACAGGTGCATTTCCATTTGTATATAAAAAAAAATAGTAATGTATTATAGTCATTTTTGCTTTGTTTACGTAGGTATTGTTACTGCATTTCTGTTTTATTTAAAATTAGCATTAGTTTTAGTTAATAAGGTTTCAATAGTAAATTTAATTTTTTTTTTTGAAGTGCTGTTTTAACCTCCTCTCTGCTCGCTTAAAGATTTATAAGTGTCTAGTTTAACGCTTGTTTCTTTTCTGTGTTTTTTGAGTCATTGATGAGAAGAGACACCTGTGTTTATATGCAAGGAACTCGATTGTTTTAAGACACAGTTCTAGCTCGAGGTTCACCGGACCTACTTCAGCAGCTGGCTTATGTGAGCTTTTTGGAGGACTGCGACACCAACATTCGACGACTTTTAGCAGGTGTATTTGTACAACCTGCGGTGATTTGCGATTCCTGAGTGTTCTCTTCTGCAGTCCGCAGCGCCGACGTAGGAGTCCCGGCTTCAAGGTGGACACAGGAGAGACACCGCCGTCAATGCATCCTCAACATAATCAGTTGCGGGAGCTTTGGAGCTCGTGGTGATATGTAAGGAGGCAGTTGTCAGGTAGGAGATATTATTTACCCTTTTTTGGGTTAGGACTCCCTTTCCCTCCCTTTGATGAGGAGTCCTACTGAGATGCACTCTCTACGGTAGCTGAGTTAATTGGAGTCGCTACTTTGGTTGGAGCAGGTGGTGATTTTATCCAGCCCCTTAGAGTATGAGAATTCATATTTTTTATTTTTCTTGTTTCTTGTGTGTGTGGATAATTATTTAAATGTTAGACTCTCTCTCGTTGAGAGTGTGGTGTTTCCCGTTGGGGAATTTTGTTAATGGTTATTTGTTAATTGTTAATTGTTATTTGTTAAGTGTTAGTTATTAATAGTTAGTTGTAAGTGTTAGTTGTTAATAGTTAGTTTTAAGTTGTTAATTGAAATTGTTAGGTAGTCATAAGGTTGACTGCTCTAAAAGTTGTTGTTAATAAATATTGTTAAGTTTTCCCAAGTGTTTTCGTTTCCGCTGACCATTTTGCTGCTGGATGTTTTTGTAAACACTGACCTCTCTTTTTGTGCAATAAGATCATGCACCATGGGCCGACAAGGGTCGTAACACACACACAAATACTGTATATATATATATATATATATATATATATATATATATATATATATTCATATATATATATATATATACATATATATATATATATATATATATATATATATATATATATATATATATATATATATATATATATATAATTCTGTTATAAGTGCCCTGTGTTAAATCTGATATGTGACATGTGTTCTTGGTGTCATCATCATTCCTACCCCTTCTCATCCTACTCTATCTGATCTTCCTGACTATATATATGTGTATATATATATATATATATATATGTATATATATATATTATATATACATATATATATATATATATATATATATATATATATATACATATATATATATATATATATATATATATATATATGTATATATACATATATATATATATATATATATATATATATATATATATATATATATATATATATATATATATATGTATATATATATATATATATATATATGTATATATATATATATATATATATATATATATATATATATATATATTAGCTAAGTACTATGTAATTTGTATCAACATATTAGTGGTAATATTCAGTGATCAACCTCACGCCAGCAGTATCTCTAACTCAGTTGTTCTGTAACCACAATATCATAAGGTTATATACGATAAAGAATAATATATGTAGAGTCTCCCTCTATACAGCATACATGGCACAGTGAGCAGGTCGACACCTATAGTACAAGATGAGCCGATTTGCAGGAGCATCATCTGCAATCAGTCCTAGGTGAAGGTGAAGCGGCCCAAAACATCCTGATGTACATAGTGCAGATCTGATGGAAACAGGTTTCAATGCAGTTGCAGATGAAGTAGGATATTGGCAACACAAACTCTATGCAAGGTGTCAGTAAGCCTACAGCCCCTGGAAATGCATGTACATAATGTCCACAGGTGAATAAAGGGATTGGAAAGGATCAATAGAGGATTGGCATTTCGGGATTGGAAAGGATCAATAGAGGATTTTTTCAAGGTCAGCAAGATTCTAATGACGATCCTGTATTACAGATTTGTCTGAATTGAGAGGAAAAATTTAACAAAGCAATTGATGCTCAAGCATTTCATGCTGTATTGGATTTTACAACAACAAAAAAGAATAAAACTGTGGTGTGGAATAAGTTCTATAGCAAGAAGCAATAAGGAGATGAATCTCTTAAGGAATATGTGCATGGCTGTTATCAGGCAGCAATAGGCAGTGATTTTCAGTGTCCAAAATACAATGGTGAGTTGAGTGATTACATTCTATTATATAAGCTAGAGAATGGTTTGTATATTACAAAATAGAAACAGGATATCTTATAAATATTAAAAAGAATGATACAACTAGGAAATTCATGATAAAACATGAGTCTTTCGAAGAATCGGAGTGAGAGTGTGGGTCATCGAGGAGTAACCTATTGATGTTTATAAGTGCCAATGTAACCTCGAACGAGGTTGATGAGAAGGAACAGGTATTACTAGGGATTATTACAGTGATGAAATCCACATGCAAGAAAGAAAAGTGGAGTGCATGTAAACAAAGTAACTACTGGAAGCAGAATTGCTCATTTTAAACAAGATGCATGACAAATGGTGCTCAAATTGCCCAGCTAGTAATGCAGCCTGCGTCAATTGCAACAGGAATGGACATTTTTTTCATTTGTTTTTGAAGCAGTTCCTATGCATCTGGCAACGAAGATAGTGCCCAAAAAGGCTCCATTGGCAGTGATGTTGTGGGAGGCAGGGTGACCATGGCAAAACAAGCAGGTAAGTTCTACTTCACTTGAACAGCTGCTGTTGGCAGTCAATGCAAAGTGTGTAAATAATATAGAAGTGGTACTTCCCGAGCAGTGGCTGTTGTAAGTGCAGAGTTATGAATTGCTGGTCTTGTTCAAGCTAAGTTACTAGGCATTAACACAAAGAACCCAGGGAAATCATACATTAAGTTACAACATGGGACTGGAGAGATGGAAGTTTAAAGGTTTAAAGGCCAATCATAAATGACAGAGGCAAGGGAAAGTGACCTTGCCTTAGCAAGCAGAACTATGCCCTAGAGACTGACCATACATATGATCAGCGCACATACTCTCCATTGAAACTGGGATCAGGGGAGGCCAGTCAATGGTTGCTGATGAATCAGCAGGTAGACCTATAGGCTCCACCAAACCTTCCTCCTTAGCTCACTAAGATGGTGAAATAGTAGCCATTAAAGAAACTAACGAGTTTGAGAGGGACTCGAGCCCCAGTCAGGGACATTACCACAAAGGCCACCCAGAAAATTCCAATTGGTCATCAGTTAGGGGACCAATTAACTAAAGATGAGGTTTACTTTCTGAATGGCGGCCATTCTTGTCATTGAGCACATGCAAATTATTGGCTTTGGTCGACCCTGGCTTCCCCAACCACACAGCTAGAAGCATCAACATAGTTAAAACAACCAGGAGGCCAGAAAAGAACACCACTATACACAATGCTCCCCAACTGAAGCAATGATTATTAGAATACTTTTCTGGTATCCTTTTAAAAAAAAAAATGAAAGGACATTTCCAGTGATGACTGTTATGCCACATCATATTTACTTACTTCCAAATACATTGCCACTTCCATGCCACAAACCAATATGAGCTCCCAAACATTATGAAAATGGGGTCAAGAGAAAAATAGATGAAGTTGTTCAAGCATGGATACTGTGGTAGGCTCCTGCTGGGAAATTACAGTGGTGTTCTTGTTTGGTAGTAGTTATCAAAATGGATGGTGCCATTAGAAGGACTGTGTATTTCCAGAAATTAAATACTCAGTGTAAAAGAGAAACTCGTCACATTTGTGCTTCTTTCAACATAGTATGCAAGTGTACCTATTTATACATTCAGGATGACAGCTAATACATCAATGAGGTTTGATGATATTGTTGCATTGTCCCAAGAAAGTTCAAATGCCTAAGTGATATATTTTTTATGATTCAAATATTGAGGAGGCATTTCAGCAAGGATTTGGATTGTTGGAAACTTGCTAACAGAATGGTGTCACTTATCATCCTAGTAAGTTCTAATTTGATCATTGAGAAGTTAATTTCATTGGCTATACTTTATCTTGGGAAAAATATTAACAGATAAATTAACAACAATAAGGAATTCCCCTATGCCTGAACAGACAAAGGTATCTGATTCTCGATCATGTTTTATTTGTTTATTTATTATTATTTTTTTTCTTTGTTAAATTAGTTGGCCCAATTTATTACAATGGTTTAAATAATTGCACCATTAGAGAGCTCCTACAAAATTAAACAAGTAAAACTATAAATGAGGACGTTAACCTAAAATTCATGTTTACCCAGCTAGAAATGACATTATGAAATTTGTTGACTGATGGGTTATGGTATTATGATAAGACTCAATCAACAGTAGCCCTAACTGATTAGAGCAATGAGGGCATTAAGTTTTTTATATTAAAACAATAACGTTCATGTTTATGATAGAATGTACCCCACTTGTTGTACTGGAGGATGGCGACTAGCTCTATGTGGTAGCAGAAATATCTCTAAGGAAAAGATAAAATATGTTCCCAACAAGGGAGAATCAGCAGCTGTAATTTGGTGTTTTAAAAAAGTACGATTTTTTTTTTCGCTAGATTGTTCTAACTCGATTTTAGTCACAGTCCATTGCCAAAAAATCGTAGATTATTTGGATTGAAAGAAACGACATTACAATTTACTTTTATTGTGAAATAACTTACACAGAAAGAATTCTACAGCATATACCCTGTAATAGTATCCAAGTTCGAAAAAGATAGCTGGCAACACCAATCTACCAAAAGCAGAAGCGACAGATATTAGTGTCTGCTACCATGATTTCGCCATCCATTGTAATTGAAGATGACATCATAGTGTAGGACAGCAAGGACATTAAGAAAGCAGCTGCAACTGACATAGACTACTAGGAGTTTCTAGATTGTCTTCGTAATGATGAATAGCCTAGCAGTAGAAACTTAGATACACCTACATTAAAGCCATACTTTTAGGTTATAGAGAGATTAGGTATCATGAATGGGGCCATCACATATACTGTACATTCGATGAAGGACATATTTGTTTGGTGGTACCTGGAAACTTCAGAGAGTTACTAAGTGCCGTGGCAGTCTCCAAGGAGTTGCATAATCTAGGCAAGCTGTCTATTGACCTAACATAGTGACCGAGTTGAAATTTGAGAGGAAAGTGTTCTACATGCACCATATATGTGCCATCACACCAACAAGAGCCCTTAATAGCAATAGTCTCATCGGAATACCCAATTCAAAATACTGATTTCAATTGGACTGTAAGTTCTACTTAGCAAGTGGTGACACACTGACAGGCTGTTTGGAAAGTCGCACTTTCCAGACAGAGTGGCATAATTGAGTTTTATTCTTATATTGAAAAGAATATTCTGCAGATGGGGTACACCAAAAGAGATCTCCACAGATAGTGGAACCAAGCTATATAGCACAGAGATGTTAGATTTCTACAGAAGATGGAATATGATAAGAGACAACGTGAGGGGAGATAGTACATTCGCGATAGAGTATGCTGACAAGGCCGTGATGCAATAAAGAAATATATGCCTAAAGGATATAAAAAAATCTCCAACAAAGATTACCCTCTGTAAACAGTTGCAGGATTCAATTCCCATGGAGAGAGAATACTATTTCCCATATAGTCAGTGGGCAGCAACTATAAGAGAAAGTATAAATGAAGTGGTGAAAACTATGAGGAAAAAGAAAGAGTCCCACAAATTGTACGCCAAACAGCTCCCATATCTGAGAGTTGGAAATAGTGTTGTGGCAGGAGGCTAGTACCCAAAAAAATGGGACTGGTCTGGTATGGTAATGAAGAGGTATCCATACCACCAGAATATCATTGAAATGTATGGAAATTGGAGGAGGGCAAAGACAAATCACCATCATTTTAAGTTTATAACGAGGGAAAATGAGTCAGAATCTTTGAGCCAGATGGGTGGGTGTGGGCAATGTGCACCCTAGAGTACAGCAATGTTTTCTTGGCATGAACCAGAGTAAAGTAAGAAAATTGTTTGTTCCAAGAAACAACCAGGTTGGAGGAATCATTACATATGAAGTTAGTGTTGATTTCAATGTTGCATTTGTATTTTTCTTTTGGTCTTAATTATATGATATTTCTTTTGGGGCAAATTCTTTTTCTATTTCCCTATGTTTTACAGTATTTAAATTGGAGGGAGATGTAGGATATTTTTAGTAGATGATTACAATTTCTTATTAATGTAAAATTGAAGCTAACATATAGGCTGGAATATTCAGTGTTCAACCATACCCAGCAGCATCTCTAACGTGGTTGCTCTGTAGCCACGATGACGTTAGTTTATACATAATAAAGGATACTTTAAATAGAATCTCACTTCATTTAGCCTACAGAAGTGGAAATATCATGCTGCTATTTGGGTGCGAGAATTGAATTTCGGAGAATGACTAAGATGTGTATGGGAAGACTATCTGAAAGAAAACATTTCATTTAGTAGATGAGAGGAATAATTAGCCTGATGTACATGTGCCACTGCCTAGAGAGGAACTAATTTAGAAAGAAAGATGTATAGCACAAGGAAAAGCTCGTTTATGAAATTGGGTATGGATGTATAGCCTACTCCGTAAAATCTTGAACATGCTCCAGCCAACCACTCAAATTGTCTCCAGTCTGCTGTGGCTCCCTTTGGTCGCAAATAAACATTATGTTTGCATGAATCAGCTGTTAGGTGATGAGCATGTTAAAAGATTCTGTGATGGACCCAGTCAGTAGATAACGCTAAGAGATTCAATGTTATAAGAATGATTTGGATAGAGCGTTCAAAAAATATTGTTTATAAGAAAACTAAGAAAGAGTGCTTGTGAATTGCTGACATTCAAATGACTGTTTTATCAATGAAAGATATTTATGAAAAAAAAAAAAAAAAAAAAAAAAAACTGTATTGTGTGGGATCAATCAGGAGATGAAAGAAGCAATAATACCTGGTGGTTGCAAATGATATGAGAATGGTCAGTGATATCATATAGAAACATCAGAATCTAATTGAAGGCATGGATCCAGTTTTGAAGGAAAATTTCATTTTATTGTTAGAAAATGTAATGTGATAGGAATAAGCAGAGCAGAGAAAGTTAGTGGGATAGGAAGTTTGAAGGGGGCGAATGATTCTTATAAATATTTTGGAAATGTTAATGAAAATAATGCTAAAGGGAAAGGAAAAATAAGGAAGTTTTGAAGAGAAAAGATTTAAAAGAGGAAAAAACTGTGACTGAATCCAAAGGTTTTTCATTCAAACCTTGTCTCTGAAAGGGAAGTATATTTGTCAATTGTGAATGAAAGAAGAAGATGGATGGCCGACCTGAAATGAATTGTACATGGTCTTGGAAAAGGGAAGACGTCCAACATTAGCTAACATAAGCGAACGGAAGGACCCAAGGTTAAAAGCCTCTGATCAAGCAGAAAGAAAGAAAAGAGCTTGCTGGAAAAAAAAGCCCGACACTTGGTATTTTAAAAGAGAGAGAGAGAGAGAGAGAGAGAGAGAGAGAGAGAGAGAGAGAGAGAGAGAGAGAGAGAGAGAGAGAGAGAGAGAGAGAGAGATGGTTTTGAGCAAAGGAACTTTTACTATTATTGGAGTCTGCAAGAGTTTGCACAAGGGTACTAATGTATGAGGAATGAACCCTTTGTGCAGGCTATAAAGCTACCGTGGAAAGATACTTAGCTATGTACGTTGAGAAATATTGGACTTTCAGTGCCATTAGAGTTCTCTGTGATGTTCTACGATAATAATAATAATAATAATAATAATAATAATAATAATAATAATAATAATAATAATAATAATATTGTATAAAATAATAGTGATAATCATAAGGATGATCACAGGCAATCCTTGTTTATATTAATAGTTCCTCTCAAACAAATTCCGAGTCAATTTACAGCATCAGATAATGATCTTTCTATGCCTACAATAAAATGAAAACCGTTTTGATTCCCCGTGTTACAGTTCTATTCCCATTTTTTTTTTCCGCCAGAGTTCTACTTGGATAATATATGAAGGCAAATGTGATGGCATTGTCAGTGAAAGGAAATACAACGGTCATCAAAGACACACCGGATTAACACACGATCCGGTTGTGTCACAATCTTAGTAAGTTATCAAACGAAATTTAGTTCAGGCTGCTGGCGTCATGTTAGTTTTTGTAGATTAGCTACTTGCATAAAAAACCTTCAAGTAATACGTCTAATGCGAAAACATTAATAATATTACAGATACCTAATAGGTTAGAGTTATAGAAAAAAAGATGTTCATACCTGAGAAAAGACTTTGCATTCCATATTCATAATGATTGAGGTTTTATTTGTTTCAACATATCACAATCAAACAACATATGTTTGTTTTTCACGTATTACAAAATTTCTTCACAAGAAACTGAAAATTCCTTTTAAATGAATACTTTTTAGAAATATAAATAATTCAATTTTCCTATTTTACATACAAAATACTGGTAGCAAACTATAAGTGTTTACAGGTAAACACAGTAAAGAATGCAAATAGTCTCATGTACAGAATATACCATACCATTAGAACTAGTTTTTATGATGGCATGCTGGCTGAGCAGGTGCCTTTGACGACCGTCACAGTGTACAGTATTTTCTTTCACAGATGACACCGTCCATTTGCTCTTCCTCAACAAGTGGAAAAGGGAAAAGCTCGATAACAGAAAGGACCGAAATATTCTAATTTTATTTTGGGTATCAAAAGGAATGTTTTATCCGGATTTTTCTAGTTGGTTTAAAATGTGATTGGTCAAAATATTCCAAAATATATTAAAATCTATATAATTATATACCTAAAAATAGGAATGGACTAAAATTCCCATAGGATTCGATCCTTAAGCAATCCTCCTACTTACTATGAATTGGTTTACAGAACTGATAGCACTTAGATATTAGTTTAGATGGCAATTCTTTTTCTTCGATTTAATATTATGTTTACGTTAAAAGTTACAAGTTCGCCTTTTCATTGATAATTGCCGTATAAGTGTGTTTGTATAGCAATCGTCTGAGAATTTCGGGTCAGTCACTTCAAGCAAATGCGTGTCCTTCCATACCTGAACTTCAAATGAGAAATATTATTTATCAATTTAAACTCATTAGTCAATCACTCCTGAAACAAGAAAAAGTCGGGAAACTTTGCTTTTCCGCTTTTGGCCGAAAATGCTAATAAAAAAGACGATTCCGTTTTGGTTTAGACTGTTCCTCCATTTGACTACAGCAAATTTGGAATTGCTGACATGATTTTTTCTGAGAAAAAGGAAGGTTCCTAACCATAGAATTGCCCTATTTGTTACATTTAGTTTACCCTACTCTATTTCTACTTCCTAAATGCTCAACCAGCAAAATAAGTTTTCGGGCACTATATCAATTAATAGGTAGATGCAAAGTGTCTAAGGCTCTAAGCTTATGCTAAGTATTGCAAGTGAGCTTTTTCAAGCAACTGTAAACAAATGTCTTAATGACAATCTTAAATTACAATTCTATACTATTCTACCTTGAAATCAGTTCTAACAATGATACCCTCATATTAGTGTTAATTAACAATCTTTTAGGGTATTTTCAAACTCGTATTTCAGATTCACTGCCCGACTTATGTATACTACTAGCTCTGTGCTAGAATTTTGCAACATATCCACTATTATATCTTGTTCTTTTAACTTTCCAGATATTAAGTATGAAAATAAATGTTCTGTTTTATCTTCGTCTTCTTTGCACAGTTCACAAACATCATCTATGTAGCTTTCCTTGAAATTTACTTATAGTTAGAGCGTGTTTAACATTGCTTTCATTGTCAGGATTGCCATATCCATATCCATTTCTTCAATATAAGGCTGTGGGCCATTTCCCTATCTGAATCTCTATTTTTCCTTCTCTCTCTCATTCTTATTAAATTTTTCTTCTTATTTTTTTTTTTCCTTCAATTGTTTCCTCCACCTTTCCCACAATTCTTTTTTTATTTTTTTTTTTATTTTCAGGGTTTCCCCCATTATTTATTTCGCCTATTTTTATTGAATATTTGCAACACATTTATTCAATGCTGCGGTTCCTGCACTTTCCATAGGGGTTCTGAAACTGAGCTTCAATTATCTCTCTTATCAATCATTCTTTTCTTTAGAGTTTATTATTATTATTATTATTATTATTATTATTATTATTATTATTATTATTATTATTATTATTACTTGCTAAGCTACAACCCTAGTTGGAAAAGCAGTCGACTATAAGCCCAAGGGCTCCAACAGGGAAAATAGGTCAGTGATGAAAGGAAATGAGGATAAACTACAAGAAAAGTTTAAGAACAATATTAATATTAAAATAAAGATTTCATGTATAAAATCTAAAAACTTTGGTAAACAAGAGTAGGAGAGATAAGATAGAATAGTGTACTTGAGTGTACCCTCAAGCAAGAGAACTCTAACCCAAGACAGTGGAAGGCCATGGTACAGAGGTTATGGCACTACCTAAGACTTGAGAGCAATGGTTTGATTTTAGAGTATCCTCCTCATAGAAGAAATGCTTACCATATCTAGAGTCTCTTTTATTCTTGCCAAGAGGAAAGTAGCCATGAACAATTACAGTAGCCTACAATAGTTAACCCTTTAGTGAAGAAGAATTATTTGGTAATTTCAGTGTTGTCAGGTGTATGAGGACAGAGGAAAATATACAAAGAATATGCCAGACTATTCGGTGTATATGTAGGCGAAAGGAAAATGAGCCTTAACCAGAAAGAGGGATCAAATGTAGTGCTGTCTGGCCAGTCAAAGAACCCATAACTCTCCAGCAGTAGTATCTCAACGGTTGGCTGGTGCCTTGGCCAACCTACTACCTATGATGTAATGGAAAAGTATCCTTTTTTATAGTTTATTCTGCAAGACAAAAACACTGGTCATATTCCTGATTCTGCTATGATGCTCCAGTAAGGATTACTTGATGGGTGTTCATATATATTTCGTATAATTCTATATTTAAGATATTCTAGATCTTTCTTATCGTTGTCTATTATTTCACACAAGGTCTCTACATTAGCAGATATTTTTGAAACAACCACTGTTTCATATAATTTTCTTTCTTCCAATACCATTTCTCCTATTTTCTTCCTGTCTCCACATTTACGTACTTCATAGATCCTTTGGCTTTTCTTATTCATACTCGCTTCCTTTTTCCTTTCTCTGTTTACCGTACGCCACTTTCTGGCCATATTTTACTTCTACTTTAATCTCTTCTTTCTTTCTCTATCGTTGTTAATAATTGATATTCCTTTTTTTTGGGGGGGGGGGGGTTATTAACATTGACTGTGAACTTTTTCAAGATCTCCAAGCTATGACAACTACTTATAGTACATTCTACTGTTTCTTTCCTTCCTGTGGGAAACATAATAGCGTTTACAAATATCTGTGATTCTTATTTCAATATTCCTTATTATGCTAATTCTTTTTACTGATGCTATTTGATCTGTGTCCTTCTACTGCTTAGCTTGGGTACGAACATAGTTCTTTGTCTTACTTTTCCCTCAATCTCAATGCTCTATTATTCCTGCACGACAGTTAACGACAGTTATATCTTTTTCATTCATTTTTTAACTGTAAGAACGGATGGTTCTTAAACTCTAATACTAAAGATCAGTCTTTGATTGTACCACCTTAGGCGTGACACAGAATCTTGCCGCTTACTTTGGTAGCCCGTAAATTGGAGAATGCTATGGCTTTATAGTGCCTCTATTCATAACTAGGATGAAATATTGATAATGATTTATTCTAAAAACATGTTAAAAGATTCCAGCTAGAACACTAGGTATATATCCATTTCTATTTTACCTACACCATTCTGGGAAAATTCCAGTAATATGTCATCTATGGATATAAATAGACAATTGGATACTCGTAACGTATATCCCCCTGCTAGAACAAAACTGACGACTAGAAAAACGTACAACATTTACAAGTTAGGAGATTGAAAAAAAGACGAAATGAAATAAGAAGATACTTATGAAGATATCTTAATTGGTAAGAGATAATGTTCGAATAACCTTAACCATACCAAAACCTGGCTTCCTGTTTCGATCCCTATGGAGTCTTCTTTAGAGGAAAAAACTAGATATAGAAAGGCTCTTTTGGATAAGAACTGGCGTAGGGCATTTCCCTTAAATGGGGATGGGATCGAATTGGCTTCCTCTCACCATCCACTGTTATAGCTTGTCTGAATGGTCCCCAGTGGTAGTAAAGGATCTTCTGTCCCATAAAACGAATATAAAAAGAAAGGTGAAGATAAAAGCAAAAGGAAAGAATTTTTTGATCGTTTTTTTTCCAGTGTCTTTTTGAGGAGATGGACTATGATCCTAGTGTTCACTATAGTAGTGTGTGAACTTACACTATATATGCCGTTATCAAAGACTGCTCGAAATTATTTATGAAATACGACCTCTAGTTACAGTAAACAAAATTTTTTTTATATAGTTATTATTCTTTTTGGCAGAGCGAAGGGTAATTCATCCGGCAATTAGAAATACATAGGATAAAGTCAAAATAATCAATATTTGTAGTTACACTTGATACATATTTGATAACGTAAATTGATAACGATAATTTCACCTGATAAACTTAACACACGGCTATCAATCAGAGTAGAGTTTAGCTGATTTCGATTCTTTATACAAAAACCCAATTTCTATAACGATATTCACAGCGGAGTTGAAATAAGCTTTGACCTCTCTTAATAACTTGAGGAAAAGTAGGCTTTCACTCTCATGTCAACATCCAAACTTACATGTCCAAATCATGGCTGGTGAAGATGAACTTACAATATTTGATTACTTTTTAGGTAAAACTTTTTCTCTAAGTAAAGTGAATGCCACGTTATGTGATACTTGTGACTTAATCTTAGCAAAGAACATGGTCACGAGTGTGTCGGTACTGAAATATCGCACACACCCGTACACCCCCACATATTCCTACACACACTCAATAAAAAGCACACAAACACACACACACAAATACACATATACACACACACACACACTTATATATATATATATATATATATATATATATATATATATATATATATATATATATATATATATATATATATATATATATTATGAGGACAACAAGATGAGCAGAGAGAGACCGACAATTTACTGAACATGCAACGGTCACTATATTACAGAGTGTGGACGGATAAGTAGCCCGGGAGGGAAACATTATTAACTGCCAAAGTGATTTGTTTTCATTCAAATATAAATTATAAATACCAAGGCGGTAGCCTAATGAAATATATATTATTAAACATGAAAATAAAGCTCTCAAAGAGTACAACATCTTTTTATAAAAATCCACTGTGTAGAATAAATAATAAAGTTACAATATACAGAAAAGAGTTCAGGGGGAGGAAACACGGCGGGTAAGACGATGTTCTTACAAGTACTCTTCCCCCCCCCCAGACAGCGGGCATCGGAGATGGTTAATGCGATTAATCCTTGTATCGTAGAGGGTGATGTAATTCCCCTCTGGTGCTTGAACGGAGGGGAAGGTTGCTCTGCTTCGGAGGAATCGTATTCCCCTGTTGTTGCGGGGTTTCTCCCGTCTGGTGTATGATTTGTTCTGAGGTGGAATCCTGGACCTACCATAGCCCGCGGTGATCTTCTTGTTGCTTTCGAGGTAAGCTGGTTTTAATCGGTCGATCGTCACCCAATCTTCTTGTCCGTGGACGTTCAGGTGGAAAGATTTGGCTGTTCTTCTGACAACATCGTAAGGGCCGCACTAAGATCTAGTCAGGGGTTGGCGGTTAGCATTGACCTGGATGAAGAAGTATTCGCAGTCATCTAGGTTCTTGGGCGTGAAGTGTCTGGTCCTGTCCTCATATATTTTCAGGCATGGTCTGAATATCCCAGCAATATCTCTCAGGTGATCCAGCTTCTCCGCAGGAAAAGGTTCACTGTCTGCCTTGGGAGCGTTGTGAAGGCCAAGGAGGACCCACGGGAGTTGCGCTTTCCAATGTTCATCCGTACATCCCCCAATCAGGGCTGCCTTGAGTATGCGATGAGCTCTCTCGACCAAGTGGTTCGCTGCAGGGTTGTATGCCCTGGTGCTGTGGAGTGTTGTTCCCATCAGGATTGCCAGAGAGAAAGCAGAACCTCGGTTCGTCGTGATATCGTTGGGGACACCGAAGTGGCTGATCCAACTCAACAGGAGAGCTTCGGCGCAAGCATGGGTGGTTGCTTTGGAGATTGGAGTAGCTTCTAACCATCTAATGGAGTGGTCGACAATCGTCAGGAGGTATCTTGAAGAACCTGAAGCCGGCAGAGGTCCCACGACGTCCACGTGGATGTGTTCGAATTTTCTCATGGGTGTGGGAAAATCGCCGACTCCCGACTCAGTATTGCGGTTGACCTTACTCGTCTGGCAGTTAATGCAGGTTCTTGCACACTAACAGGCATCTTTCTTGATTCCTGGCCAGATGAATATCTCGGATAAGAGACGGGCTGTATTGCCACCCGAGGGGTGTGATAATCCGTGGACGACGTCGAAGATCTTCCTTCTACAGGAGGAGAGGATCCATCGGTGTGGGCGCCCTATGCTGGTGTCCTTCATCTGTAGCGTTGATGCTGTTGTACGATAGTCTTGGGCCTCTAGGTTGTTCTGCTGTTCTACGCCGAGGTTTGCGTAGTCGATCTCCAAGTGGACTGTGTTGATCTAGATCCTGGAGAGGGTGTCAGCGACGGGGTTCTTCTTACCCCATACGTAGCTGATAGTGCAGATGAATTCTGCGATGGCTGCCAGGTGTCGTTGTTGGCGAGAGGACCATGCATCTGAAGACTTAGTGAAAGCGTGGATCAGGGGCTGGTGATCTGTTGCCATGGTGAAGGGAGTCCCTTTAAGCTTGTATCAGATATGGCAGACGGTGAGGTAGGTGGGGAGGAGCTCCCTGTCGAACCTGCTTTACCTGGTTTCTGCAGGTTTGAGTTTCTTGCTGAAGAAGGCCAAGGGCTGCGGGTAACCGTTGACGATCTGTTCGAGGACAGCACCACAGGCGACGTTGCTGGCATCAATGGTCAATCTCAGGTGGGCACTGTCGTCATGGTACACCAGGGTGGTGGCTTTGGCGAGGCTGCCTTCGTCATGTCGAAGGCGCGTTGCTGCATGGGACCCCAGACATGCTTCTTGGCTTTTCCCTTCAGGACGTCGTTGAGAGGAGTCAGGATGTGGGCGATGTTGGGGGTAAAGCGACGGTAGTAGTTTACCATCCCCAAAAACTCCTGAAGGTGCCGGACGGTCGTTGGTGTTGGGAAGGTTTTCAAGGTGTCCACCTTGGTCGATGTGGGCTTCACGCCCGCTGAGGATATATGATGTCCGAGGAAGTCCACTCTTTCAGCGCCGAATGTGCACTTGTCAAAGTCCACGATCAAACCGTTCTCCTGAAGGCGTTTCAGCAAAGCGTGGACGTGTCTCCAGTGTTCCTCTTTCATCCTGGAGAAGATTAAGATGTCGTCCACGTAGCAGACACAGAAAGGCAGGTTCCCCAGGATGCTATCCATCAGCCGTTGGAACGTGGCCCCTGTGTTGCGTAGGCCAAAGGTTGAATATGAGAAGGTGTAAGAGCCGAACGGCGTTATGATGGTGGTTTTAGGCACATCCTCTGGGAACACAGGAACTTGAAAGTATGATTTAAGAAGGTCTATTTTAGTAAAAATTTTTGCCCCATGAAGGGTGCTGGTGAGGTCTTGCATATTCGGAAGAGGGTAGTAGTCTGGCGTTGTGATGAGGTTAAGGCGCCGGTAGTCACCGCAGGGCCTCCGTTTCCCGTCCGGTTTCTTTACCATGTGGAGAGGAGATGGCCAAGGGCAGCATGCCTTCTTGCATATGCCCATCCATTCCATGTCTTCGAAGGCACGTTTGGCATCTCTCAGCTTCTGCGGCGGGAGGCGGCGGAACGTAGCGTGCGTGGGAGGTCCCATTGTGTTTATGCGGTGGTAGACCGCGTGGTTGAAGGGGGATCCTGGCGATTGTTGGAGTTCCGGCTTGAAAACGTCGGGGAACTCCTGAAGAAGGGCAGCGTAGGGCTGCGCTATGATGGCGGAGATTGGTATGATACCCGGATCAGCTCGTAGTGGGGGGGTTTCGGCATGTCCCGGTGCCGAGGATGCGTTTCCCGGCGACGTCGACGAGTAGGCCATAGTGAGCCAGGAATTTAGCGCCAAGGAGGGGGTGTCTGACGTCAGCGATAGTGACAGGTCAAGAGTAAAATTGGCCCATGTTTGAGATTTTAAGCACCCTAGTCCCATAACACCGCATGGGAGATCCGTTTGTGGCGATGAGCGAGGGGGCATTACTGCTAGGTGCCCGGTTTAGGTCGGCCTGTGAGGGAGGGAATGTTGATTGCATACAGCCGGTGTCAACCATATGCCTACGGTTGGATACGGCGTCAAGGATGTAGAATCCGATCTTGCCGTGATCTGCTACTGCGGCTACGGTTAATGTCGTCGGTGTCTGGCATCAGAATTTCTTCGTGAACTCACAGGGGGGGCCTGCACTTCATTACGTTGCTCCCAAACTGCTGGTAGTAGAAACACCAATTCGGGTTCGGTCTATGGTTCTGCTGCATCGGCTGCAGAAGTTTCTTCTTCACCAGGGCAAGGATTTCGTCGTTGTCAGCATAGGCCGCCGCCGAGGAATCGAGGGATGAGCAGCTAAAGGAGGATGATGCGCCAAGGCGGTAGGCCTTGGAAGCTTTGTACAATTTCTATGCCCTTCTCAGGAGGTCGTTCATTGGCAGGGTGTCGGTGTCGGTGAGCTGGGCTCTCGCGTCCTGCAGAAGGCGTCGGAGGAATATTTCGCGAGATAGGCTTATCTCTCCTCGTCATCCATTAACGTCGATTTCTGGTAGCATGAGAAGTCCAACCAGTTCATCCCATGCCTCTACAGGACAGGTGTCACCCATAGGTCTATTGCTCAGATCAAGGACCTTCTGTGCTCTTGCAGAGACAAAAAGTGAGTATATATTGATTAATTTGGTTTGTAGGTTGTCGTAGGATACCTGACCGGAGTGGGCGTCGAGCCATGGGGAGATATTGTCAAATACCTCCTCAGGGATGGAGGTCAGGATGATGTCAGCTTTGGTGCAGGGGTCGTTTAGCTATACCACCCTGAAGAGTGCGTCTGCCCTCAGGAACCAGGAAGCGGTGTTGTGTTGTGAGAACGGTATCATCTTGACTTTGGTTGCAGCTGAGTGGTTGCTTGGCACGATGTGCTGGGTGGTTTAGTCACGGTCAGTTGATGCATCGGGCCAAGGGCGTGAGCTGGTTATGTCAGATATACTCATCAATGCTGCCTCATGAAACTAAGTGGGATATAACCAGAACACATCGTTAAACGTTAATGGCAGAAGGAGATATACGAAGGAAACGCAGCCGTAATAAGTCCATTAATGGCAAGCCAAATCTGCTATGTGTTTCTAACATCTCCGATGTCACCAGTTGTGAGGACAACAAGATGAGCAGAGAGTGACTGACAATTTACTGAACATGCAACGGTCACTATATTACAGAGTGCGGACGGATAAGTAGCCCGGGAGGGAAACATTACCAACCGCCAAAATGATTTGTGGTCTCATTCATATATAAATTACAAATACCAAGGCGGTAGCCTGGTGAAATATACATTATTATACATGAAAATAAACCTCTCAAAGATCACAACATCATTATATAAAAATCGACTGTATGAAATACATGATAAAGTTACAATATCCAGAAAAGAGTTCAAGGGGAGGAAACACGGTGGGTAAGACAATGTCCTTACAATATACATAGTTCATACATACACACACACACACACACACACACACACACACACATATATATATATATATATATATATATATATATATATATATATATATACATATATATTCACTCACACACGGCAGATGTATATATATATATATATATATATATATATATATATATATATACATATATATATATATATTCACTCACGCACAGTATATATATATATATATATATATATATATATATATATATATATATATATATATCACCCCAAAAAAATAACACATTTTCCACAAAGAAAATTAAAATGAAATAATCCATGCAAAAATGTACACAATACAATATAAATAATTCCACTCATTTCTTCTTATGACCTCTGCAATTAGAATACAGAATACCCAAAGTAAAAAGAAATCATATCAACATCAGTATTATACAACCTTATCAATAAGCTCCCTCTGGTTGCGGGCAATATGGGCTTTTTAGACGGGACAAGGGTAGGAATAGATATTCCTTCCTCCCATGATTTTACTTGTCCGGGTTTATGGCACAATTTCGCAACACAACTCACCAACACCGTTTCGTCTTTTATATAAATCAATACTACACTTTTTTCCTGAGAAAATCATTCATATTTCCGCCCTTTTCTTATAACATTTAGTATAAGGTATTTACATCTACACATTCTCTAAAACTGCCTATCCTCAAGGCTGAAGTTTAATCCCGCAGCCACTTGCCATTTAGGAACCGCCCCGGCCCATCAACCAGGACGTTTTACGTATACATTAAGCATCAACATAATAACACATTGTTATCATCAATTTTATACAAAACATGTCAAAAGAAGAAATAAGGTCTGTTCAAATAACAACAACAGCAAATGAAAAAAAAAATCTACTCATCAACTCGAGGAATGTCACTATGCGGGGGTAAGGAGGAACACTTTGATTGACACTTTTGAAAACTACCTCTCCAGGCACCACATGTATGTGTGGCTGATGATGTTCAGACACTGCGCCATTAATGATGCTTTGTATCACATCTGTGTTAGATTTAACGTTTCCTAGGTTGTAAATGTTTCAAATACACATGATATCGACAAATACTTTTACCGGTGCGGTTTTGAACCGACCGTCATTTTTGAGCTGTGTTTTTCATTGGCTCTTTTCGGAAACCTTTCAGTGGTATTCATTACTCTCCCCAATAGATTTAATAAATATACACGGTATTGCTTAGTTGAATAATTTGGCAATTGTTGCAAATTAATGAGGACCATATATGGTAACACAGGATCCTGTCCATATACTAAAAAGAAAGGCGTGACCCTGAGCAAAGCATTATATGCAATGTTTAAAGCTAGCTCAGCTGTAGGAAGCATGGCGTGCCAATGAAGGGGGTCAGCAGCAACTAAGTATCGTAAAATTCCCACTATTTCCCTATTATGCGATTCTACTAAGCCATTTGGTGAAGGCCTATATGCCGTCACTGAAAAGTGTTCAATTTTCATCAAGTCCGTGACTGATTTCACCACCTGATTTATAAACTCGAGACCATTATCACTTATCAAAATTTTTTGGCAACCAAACCTAGTAATGAAAGAGCGCATCGCCTGGGCTAATGAATTTGCCGATTTATCCAACATTGCGTAAGTAGAGTGTACTGAGTAAATACATCTACAAATACACATATATACTTATGTTGTGGTAAACCAGTAGGAAATGGTCCTACCTCATCCATATGCACCCTATAAGATTTAATAAGAATCAAAGGCCATTTTCTGGCTTCTGGTACAGTGTTTTTATGTTCTTTGAAACAGTTACAAGCATGACAACATTTTTTATAATTCTCTATAGATTTTTTCATCCCTAACCAAAAGGATTCACGTGCTCTCCTTAATGGTCTATTAATCCCTGAATACCCTACATACGGACTTGCATGTACAATGAAGATGGCTCGATTAATCAAAGAGGGAGGAAAAACTACCCATGCAAAAAAATTCCCCTCCCCTCTTCTCGTAAGCACAATATATGAGGCACATTCAGAAATGACGGATAACTCTCTGATTCCCCTTTAATCACTGCTCACATTCTTTCCATCCCTTCCTCTTTCTTCTGTCCCTCTCGGACTTCTTTTATGTCCCAACCTCCCAAGTCAATCACACCCGCATTATCAGGGCATTCTGGTCATGTCCTCGGCCAACCCCATTTATTCACTTTCACCGCTCATATCTGTCTCTTTCATCACGTTTTCTGATTGTTCCTCAGGGGAATTCACATCCCTTTTTCTATTTTCTCTATTTTAATGGGGTTCTTCAATATTTTGGTTACATTCTTCGTTCCTCTATTGTGCCCTAGTTGTTACTCTTATTATTGCACCTGTAGAGAGAGCATCAGCTACATTGTTAGCTTTGCCTTTTATGTGGTGAAAACCTTTGATATTAAACTCTAACAATCTCTCAATCCATCTTGCTTGTCGAAAGGTCAAATCTCCTTTGTAGAAGAGATCACGTAAGGGGAGATGATCACTTCGCAATTCAATCGAATGACCTAATAAATAGAACCGATGCCTCACTAGAACTCAAAGAATAGCCAAAGACTCTCAATCAAATATACTATATTTCTTTTCTGCCCCTTTTAATGCTCGGGAAGCATACCAAATGAGTCGCTCTCTACCTTTATCATCTCATTGCGAAACTACGCGCCCAATAGCTACGCTACTCGCATCTGATGTCACTAAAAACAGGCGATCAAATCTAGAATATGCATGTAAGTCATTGCTAGTTAAGGCAGCTTTCAAATGGTTAAAGGCCCTTTTTTCTTCCACTCCTCAATTTATTACTTTTTGTTTCTTTAAAGCATCTAAGAGTCTCGCTATCTCTCCAACACCTCTTATGAATTTACTCTAATACACAGCAAGCCCAAGGAACCCAGCTTCTTCCTTAGAGTTACGTGGCCTGTGGAAATCTTTAATAGTCGCTACTTTACTCGGGCAGAGCTGGATACCTTCTGTGGTTATTATGTGACCTAAAAATTCGACCTGTTTACAGAAAAATTTGCACTTTGAAAAATCTATTTTCATAACACTGCGTCGCAATGCTTCTATAACTTTGCCAATATTATTATTATGTTCTTTGGGCGTTTTCTCTGTAATTATGCTATTGGCTAAATAAACAAGAACACTATGGCCAATTAAGGGAGACAAAACCGCCATCATCGCTCTAGAGAATTGACTTGGAGCATTTTTAACACCGAAAGGAAAAAAATTAAACTGAAATAGTTGATCGTTAGCTATAAATGTCGTTCTACGTTACTGTCTTCC
>NC_090729.1:79419913-79434913 GCF_036898095.1 Palaemon carinicauda
ATATTGCCTCTTTCATGCTAGAGCACACTTTTCATCCTCAGAAATAATAAACTCGAAAAATTGAAGAAATCTCCATTATTGAAATATTCCATCCTACGAATAATGTGATACATGCTATTACGCTACATGTTTGTAACGGAATACCTAATTTGATCCTCATTCCAGGGGGTCCCCTGACGCATATTAGCGAAGTCTGGAAAAGCTTGTCCTTAAATGAAATCAGAGCCAATCACAATGAAAGATCAGCGTAGATAACTTTTGCCAGCCCATGATGTCCTCATCTAAAACACCCCTCATAGAAACACAATTGTATCCTGCTTAGGATACACATTTATTTTCTTAGACTTTATATATATATATATATATATATATATATATATATATATATATATATATATACATATATATATATATATATGTATATATATATATATATATATATATATATATATATATATATATATATATATATATATATATATATATGATATATCTAATAATATTCATATTTGCTAGTATTTGCAGCGCAACACTAGAATATAGTATACAGACTTCTGACTATTGCCGATCGGTACCCTATATGGTAACATTTTGTATTTCAGCTTCACGATCTTATTTTATTATTTTAACACCCAAGGAAATTGTGGATAGGCAATGAAACATTTATATTCATTACCATACTACACAATAATTAGGTAACAAAGATAATATGCAAGGCTCTCTGCTCATAATATGTTGCTAACAACATGAGAATATTAGTGAGCACAGTATGCCAATGTGAAATGTTAAAATCTTTTGCAGTCTCCTATGGCCATAAAGAATAAAAGGTTGCTTCATCTCCGCTCTATCTGAAAACTTACCACTTGAAATTATACAGATTATATCAGTATATAATGAATTGATATAATTATTATATCAATTAAATTTATCAAATTTATCTATACCAATTAACTTAATTGGAGTACCTTTTGATTATTTTTAGGCTACAAGTACCAGGGAAACCTGTATTAAAAAACAGATAGAAAACAGACTTGAGAGAGATAATGCATAGAAATTAAATGTAGCAGATACAAGAGGCTGTAAGGCTATATGCTGCTCTCTAATATATATATATATATATATATATATATATATATATATACATATATATATATATATATATATATATATATATATATATATATATATATATATATATATATATATATATGACCTATGCTTGACGGATAATGAGACGTCGGAATATGGGTTTTCTTAATTCATTACAAAAGGTTCATATATACACTATAATGTACACAGCTATCACTCTCTCAGGCACGAGAGCCTTGTCTGCTTGAGCGCACAAAGGCAACTAAACTCCCTTCGCTACCAAAATGCAATCTTGCTACAACAACATGCTGAGTTAAAGGTTTTTTTGTGGAATTCTCATGATGAAAGAGTTCATTTACTATTTACCTTGACGTACAACACACATCTCTATACATGCATTAGGACATTACCCCCCCCCCCACCCCCCGAAGCTCCTCAGTCCGGGAGGAGGTGCACACTCACCTTCACTAGTCTATGATATATGGAGGACATATACTAAACAGAATTGCAACAAAAAATATATATATAGAAATCTCCCCAAAAACTAACACATCTTCCACAAAAAAAAAAAAAATTAAGAATGAAATATTGCATGAAAAAAGGTACACAATACTATACAAAAAATTCCATTCATTTCTTCTCAAGAACGCTGCAACTAAAATACAGAATACCCAAGGTGAAAAAAATCATAACATTAATCTTACACAACCTCATCAATAAACTCCCTCTGGTTGCGGGCAATGCGGGCTTTTTGTGGGGGACAGGGGTAGGAATAGATTTTCCTTCATCCCTCAATTTCATATGTCTGGGTTTACGGCACAATTTCACAACACAACTCCCCACCACCGTTTCGCCATTTATTCAAATCACTTTAACACTTGCACTTGCAACTTTCAACCGGTGGCCACTAGCCGTTTTCCCGAGGAAATCATCTTCCCGCCCTTCTCTTATAACATTAAGTATAAGGTATGCACATCTACACATTCTCTAACACTGCCTATCCTCAAGGCTGAACTTTAATCCCACAGCCACTTGCCATTCGGGTAACCGCCCCGGCCCCAGCAACCAGTAATAATTTAAACACATGAAAAATAAAGCATCCGCCTGATGGATCTCACCTCTGATTGTTTTTAGGTTCACTCAGCAATGCTATACGTATTTCCACACTCAGCAAAATTACCACAACATTTTACGTATACATTAAGCATCATCATAAGAACACATTATCATCATCAAGTTTATTTACAACACGTCAAAAGAAGAAGTGAGGTCTGTTCAAACAACAATAACAGCAAAGCAACTCGAGGAATGTCACGTACGCAGTGGTAAGGAGGAACACTTTTGAAAACTACCTCTTCAGGCACCACATGTATGTGTGCCTGATGATGTTCAGACACTGTGCTTTGTATCACAACTGTGTCAGATTTAACCATCTTTACTCGGTATGGACCCAAATGCGCTGGCTCTAGTTTGTGTTTCCTAGGTTGCGATCATTTCAAATACACACGATCGCCTACAACTACTTTTATGGGTGTGGTTTTGAACTGACCATCATACTTTGAGCTGTGCTTTTCATTAGCTCTTTTCAAAAACCTTTCAGTGGTGTTCATTACAATCCTCAATAGATTTAATAAATATACACGGTATTGCTCAGTTGAATAATTTGGCAATTGTTACGAATTAATGAGTACCGTATATGGTAACACAGGATCCTGTCCATACACTAAAGATAAAGGCGTGTCCTTGAGCGAAGTGTTATATGCAATGTTCAAAGCTAGCTCTGCTGTAAGAAGCATGGTGTGCTAATGAAGGGGGTCATCAGCCACTAAACGGATTCTGAGCGAGGCGAAAAATCTATTTTTTGGTGAGATAGCCATGTCATCCTGATGGAAGGTTCCTTCAGTAGCTTCCTAAGGGTATATATGACTACAGTAGATATTCCCAGAGAATTAAACTACAGGTATCACAGAATTCTAACTTCTGGCGCGAGTACCCATAAGGTTCCCCTTTAGGATATCGTATAATAACAGGGGACGTATGCTTGACACGCCACATAGCTATCTGCACCCCACATAGCGTTTACACTTCGAGGGGGAAGTTGGTGGCAAGTTAAGGGAGGAGCCGTTACAAAGTTCTCCTCCTCCATTACTGTTATGGTACTCGGATGACGTCATAAACGATGCCATCTTGGCTGACGTCATTGGGAGGGGGGCCTGCCAAGGCCTAAAATAGAGAAAAGGGCGGGTCTATCAGGACGACATGGCTATCTCACCCAAAAATAGATTTTTTGCTTCGCTCAAAATCTGTTTTTTGGGCTTAGGCCATGTCGTCCTGATGAAAGTGTACCAGAGAATTAATGTAACGTGAATTTTTCCCTTTTAGTAGTGCCTTCGACTTCTAGACAATATTCCTTTTGTCTAATGACCACAGAGGCCTTGTGACATTACCGGTATATGTCACCTCAGATAAACATATGCTATGTTACCCCTTCCTGACTCCCCACCATATTGGACTTATGGAAAGTCTCGAAGTTACTTGATAAAAAAACTCACCCAGCATCAAAAAGTACCCACCGGTCCCAGAGCAAGGTAGAAGATAAGGTAGGTACGTGTTGGAACAAATTACCTTAGTCTAGACGAGTTTGTATAAATGAAGGAACAATAGTATTTCATTGTTCAGATATATTTACATATTATAGAGGGATATCAAAACTCTCAAACAGTATTTTATTACAATATTAGGGCAAAATAAGACGCACGAGTATAGCAAATTCTTGTATTTGGGCATAAAGAAGAATTAGCATACATAAAAGTAATAAATGTAAATTGTAATGGAATGCAAATCAGTTACATAGACTTGGGACATTAATAGAAATAGATGTGGTATCTGAAAAGGAAAACTTGCCATCACACACGTTAATTCCGTAGGAATTATAAAGTCTTTCTAGAATGTCTTATATAAACTTCATGTTTGGTACACGTGGCACAAGTGTTTTAGTCTATGTGACTTCACCTTAGTATAAGAACAGTCCGTAGTGTCACTCGGTGGCACTATTTTCCCTATGTTGCGCACTAGGGTCAACAAAGACACCCTTGGAGTTAGAGTCCCAAATAACTCACTGTTCATCGCAGCACTAAACAGCAGGTTTTAACAAACTTCCTGCAGCTACCACAAAGCGTTTCAATTCGTGCACCTGCTTCGCATAGTGTTTGAAGAACACTCTTGAAGACTTCCAGCCCGTGAATGAGTGAAGACTTTCGAAGTCCATTGACTGGAAGAAATTCAGGGAAGAGGTGACTTTCCTGGGATCGTGACCTGCGGGTGTACTGTCAGGATCCGCTCTGTGAATAAAGTAGGTGATCTTCGGCCGTAGTTGTTTGAGTGACAAATCAGAACCCGATGTTTCCCCTTTAAAGAGCTGTCCTCCACCAAAGTCCGAAGTTCTTCAAAGATAGACCTTTAGGCTCTCCACTGGGCACAGGGAGATATCCTCCTTCAGAGGGCAGATTCTCCAGGGACCCCACCTTTTGGTGGGTAGTTCATTCTTGGCGAGAAACGTTGGGTCAGGAAAGAGGGTGAGCTCGCCTGTTTCTGCAAACTGGATCTGGCCTTCTTCCTTTAATAATGCCACAATTTCACTGACTCTAGCCCCCGAGGCGAGAACAAATAAGAAAATCACCTTTTGAGTCAGACCTTTCAGAGGGCAAGTTTCATTGTTCAAACTTGAGGCAAAATGGAGCACCTTGTCAAGAAACCAGGAGTTAAGTCTCGGTGGAGGTGCGGGTCTGAGTCTAGCACATGCCTTCGGCAACTTGTTGAAAATGTCACTAGACAGGTCTATTTGGAAGGCATATAGTAATGGTCTTATCAGGGCCGATTTGCAGGTGGAAATCGTGTTGGCTGCTAAGCCTTGTCCATGAAGGTGAATGAAGAGGGACAAACAGAAATCCACTGTTATTTCTTTAGGATTTCTAGCCTTGACAAAGGCCACCCATTTCTTCCAAGATGACTCGTATTGCCTTCTGGTAGATTTTGTTTTCTATTCCTCTAAGAAGTCTAAGCTTTTCTTCAAGATCCCAAACCTATTTTTGAGGGCCAGGGAGAGAAAATCATGAGATGAAGGTCTCAGGTTTTTTTTGATGAAGTGAAGACAGTCGACTTCTGAACTTGTTGGGTTAGAACTGGATCCGACAGGGGAATTAGCTTAGGTTGTAACTCCAGGATCAATGGGAACCAGTTGCTCCGGGGCCACCTGGGGGCCACTAGGCCCGCTATTCCTTGGAAGGATCTCAGCTTGGTGAGGACTTTTAGCAGGAGGTTGGGTGGAGGGATCAGGTAAATCTTAGTCTATCTGTTCCAATCCAGGGACAGGGCGTCCACTGCTTGGCTCGGGGGTCCTCGTATGGGGCCACGTAGCGAGGAAGTTGTTTGTTGTCGCTCGTTGCAAATAGGTCGATCTGCAGTTCTGGGACTTCTTGGGAGAGGAAGGAGAATGAGTCTGCGTCTAGGGACCATTCTGACTCTATAGGGGCTGTCCTGGATAGAGCATCCGCTGTCACGTTGCGGAATCCTTGTAGGTGAACTGCTAAGAGGTGCCTTTTTTTTCTTCTCCGTCAGGCGGAAGATGGGCAGCAACACTTGGTTGAGTTGGGGCAATCTTGAGCCCTGACGGTTGAAACATCTGACCACGACGTCGCTGTCCAGGGTCAGTCGAATGTGGACTGAGGGACGTGGGGACAGCCTCTTCAGGGTAAAAAGGACTGCCATGGTCACCAAGATGTTGATGTGAAACGTCTTGAATAGGGAGACCATGTTCCTTGAACTTAACGTTGATGGGAGGGACATCCCCATCCTTCTAGCGAAGCGTCCGTATGGATAACGACCAAGGGAGGTGGTAATTGAAGAGGTACCGACCTTTTCAGGTTTTTTGCCTCCGACCACGGCTTGAGGAGTGATCATAGCTGGGTCGGTAGAGGTCTCTTGAGATCTCTTCGAGCGTTTGATGCATATCTTCTCCAGACTCCCGATGTACCTTTTAGCTGTGCTCTTAGCACTGGGTCTTTCACTGAAGCAAACTGAAGGGAGCCGAGCACTCGTTCCTGTTGTCATCTTGAAATCTGTTTGGATTTGAGGAGTCTCTTGACAGATCTTGCTATTTCCTTTCTCTTCTTTAGTGGAATAGAAAGACGGTGTGACTGAAGGTCCCAATGGATTCCTAGCCATTGGAACTTCTGAGCTGGATAAAGACGAGACTTTGAGGTGTTTATCTTGAAGCCCAAATATTCCAAGAATTGGATCACCTTTGTGGACGCTTGCAGGCATACTTCTTCTGATGCTGCCCACACCAGCCAATCGTCCAGGTAGGCCATCACTTGGACGCCTTGTAAGCGTAGTTGTTGAACGATCGTCTCTGCGAGCTTGGTGAATATCCTTGGGGCTATGTTTAGCCAGAAGGGCATGGCTCTGAAGGCGTACTGTCTTCTTTGAAGCCTGAATCCTAGGTAGGAGGAGGTCTGACGATTCATTGGAATGTGCCAGTAGGCGTCCGCCACGTCTATCGAGACTGTGTATGCCTTTTGAGGCAGTAGAGCTCTTATGTGCTGAAGAGTCAGCATTTTGAACTTGTCGTTCACTATGAACTTGTTGAGAGGGGACAAGTCAAGAATGACTCTGAGTTTGTCGGAGTCCTTCTCGGGAACACAGAATAGTCTTCCTTGGAACCTGGTGGACTTTACCCTCTTGATCACCTTCTTGGTCAAGAGTTCTTGGACGTATTCTTCCAGAACGGGGTTGGAGTGTTGGAAAAATTGGTGGAAAGCTGGTGGTGGTGTTTCCCAGCTCCATCCTAGTCCGTTCTTGATGATGTTGTGAGCCCAGGGATCGAAGGTCCAACGATCATGGAAAAGGCGGAGTCTTCCTCCCACTGGAAGCATCTTATTGCTTATGGTTTCCCGAGGGTCTACCACCTCGGCCGCTTGCTCCCTTTCCTCCTCTCCCTCTGGAGGGACGTCGAGAGGAGTCTCTGCCGGCGACTCTACCTCTGGGACGGAAGGTAGTTGACTGCCTCTCGTAGGCGGGCGTGAAGGCTGGTGACTAAGTCACCACCGGCTGGGGTACCAGTTGGAAGGTTTGTTGGGGCTGAGCCACCAACTGGGGAGCAGCGGTTGCCGGAAGCTGACGTTTAGCCTGACGCTGATGAGGTCTTGGCTTGTTGGATTTCTCCTTCGGTTGGGGGCCCTCATCCTGAGAAGATTTCCTCTTACCTGATATGCCCCACTTTTGGAGAAGGTTCCGGTTCTCCGTGGCGGCCCTGTCACCTATCTCTTTCACGAGGTCATTGGGAAAGAGATCTTTCCCCCAAATATTGGAGGAAATAAGCTTCCTTGGTTCGTCTTTTACGGTGGCATTCGCAAACACGAACTCTCTGCAGGCTCTCCGTGCCCTGATGAAGCTATAAAAGTCCTTTGTCAAGGTAGCGAGGTGGGTCTTGGCCAAGACCATGTAGAAGCCTGGGGTCCGTTGTTACCCAGCCATCGTCTCCATTTGTACCTGGAGGGAGAGGGAGGCGGCCGGCCTCTCTTTCGTGTCTTGCTCCCGACGAAGAAAATATTCGGAGAGCTTGGGGAGGTTCTCACTGAACTGACATCCAACGATGTTGGCCTCCAACTTTCCCACGGAGAAATTTAACTGGATGTCTTTCCAGTTCTTGTCGTTGGGGGGTAGGGCAAGGGAGAGGAGCCTACATTCCTCCAATGTAGGGCAGGGTTTGACTTCCTCCACCGCCTTCAACACTGCTAGGAGGGACTTCTCCGCGAAGGGGAAGACCATGGTGGTAGGAACAAGAAAAGACGGGTGTTTCTTGTCTTTCAGACAACCGGCTAGCAGAGATTGAGCCTTTGTGTGGTCAAACACAATGACCTCTTTAGGCTCGGTTTCCTCCTTGGAAACGGGCTCGGACTTGGGGCGAATGTAGTAGTCCGGATATGCCTCGAAGCTAGCCCAGAATTCCACCTCTTCAAGGGGGACGGCGCCTAGCTTGTCGTTCACGAAGATCTTGCTACTAGTGATAGGCATGTGCTCGGCATGCCTCCATGGGTTCGTCACAGCAGGATGGAAGGTCCTTCACGTTGATCTTCCTCTGAGGTTGCTTCGTTAAACGGAGGATTTCCTTTTTGTAATCCTCGTCCCTCTTGCGGAGCCTCTCCTCAAGGATCGCGATCATGGCTTGAAAATTGTCCACGGATTCGTCCGATCTTGTGGGCATAGGAGTGGACGATGTAGAGGGGACTAGTTACGAGATGACTACAGAAGCGATAGAGGGTGCAGGTGCGCCTTCTTCTACGGAGTCAGGAGCCTCTGTAGGCTCCTCTTCTCTACCCTCGGCCATCAGGGTCCTCTCGGTCGTATCCGACACCTCTGACATCCTCTCATCATCATCGAGGTGGATGTCGTGGAGTGCGCCCGAACCATCTGGGTTAACCGTCAGTTGGACACAGGGGATATCTGGTTTGGGGATGACGGCATCTGCAGATGCCTAAGGGAAGAGCAAAGCTCTCATCTTCTCACTGGGGAGATAGGGCCCCGTGGCGTTCTTCTGGAAACCATGCACCTACTTGCGTAGTTTCTCACGAGCGATGTCCCTTGACTCCGCAGACTGGGGAGCCTCGAGCGCCTCGTTAAGCCGGTCCTTGCAGACTGTGCAAACCTGCGGGTCCCAATATCTCAGAGATCCTTGGGTGACGGAGCAGTTGGCGTAGGTTCGGCACGCCAGGTGGCCATAGAAGTCACGGCGCCGAACGCTGCAAAAGGCGCTCTTACACCGGATGTACTCCTCCTGTAAAGAAGAAAGGGGTACATGAGTATTTGGAAGTCTATAATGATGGACTTAAGTAATATTAGATTAGTCTTAAAGTAATGTCAATTACAGTAGAAGATTCCTTTCCAAGTGTAAGCTTAGGTTCGGTAAGCTGGAAATGAAGCAGGAAAGATACATACTTGTGAATCCCACCCAGCCAATTGCCGTGACCTTACACCACTACTAACTCTAGGGCTTTCGTTCGAGTAAGCCCTAAGGGGGAAGCTATTAAGTAGGGATAGAGTAGCACAGCTAGTACTTCCTCCGGGGTATTAGCAGTGGTGAAAGGGAGAGAGCGAAGTTCATTCAGCATAGTGAAAAAGGTGAAATATCCCCAATTCGAATAGGTCCCGACAAGGGACTGTGCATGAATGCACAGAGTATGCTAGAAAATATCTATTGCATAACTATACACCATAGTTTTCTGTCTAGGGTATGTACTATACCACAGATGTACTGGCCACTGTATACAACCATACAACAGACAGGGTTAGAATAAGGTGACAGTCCACTGTCGTAATATGAATTAGGTGGAGTCGACAGCCTGCCGACGCGTTGGAGGCACACCGTGCGCCGGCGAGTCTCCGATTGAGGGTAACTCCTTCCAGTCATCAGTCTATGTGGCGGGGAAAGGGAGACAACCTCGGGAATTGATGCCAGATTGCCGACCAGTCGGAGGCCGCCGGCAGCCAGCAGACAACCGGCTGTAGGTACTCCAACCCTGACATCGATCTATGAGACTGAGAGGAGACCTAGGCTACGCTGTCGGCTGTTGCCGGCAGAGTTGTGCGACCGCAGATTGGCACTTGATTGAGAGAGAGAGAAAGCATAGAGGAAGGGAGAGGGAAGGGCGGCAGCTCACTACCCTAACCTCGCCTTCCTCGAGAAGGAGGGTTCAAATTGAAGGAAGAGTATGACCAGGCTCCCATCCAGCCGCAATTAAGCCGACAGTCAGCTAAGGTTGCGGGTGGCGGACCAAGGGAGGACCGAAGAACACTCTAAGACAGCAGGGAGGTCTTCCGCCGGTACACCGACCTGTCGTTACACTATCCCATAGTTCAACTATATGCGGGCAGTTTAGCAGTTCGGACTAGCAGGCGAAAGCACCGGGCCGACCCCACAACCCGCCGGCACTCAGTCGAGTTGTAGGACGGTGGACAGAGGTGCGATGGCTAGGCCATCACCAAAGGACAGAGGGGAAGGGGAAAAGGGTCCTTTGAAGGAGTGTGGGGGTTGGTGTAAGCCTTCCCCAACACCCTAAAGGGGGTTCTGTTTCAGTACCGGCACCATGCCAGGTATAAGAAGAGTTACTTCTCCAGCCTAGGGTGGGTTACTACAGTAAAAGAACGGCATGGTCATGCCGTCCCAAACTATAAAGAAACAGAATCCCAGAGCCTGCCTAACCCAGGCTAGGGGGAGGCAACTCCCCCAGCCCGAAGAAGGCAGGCGTAGGACAAGTCGCTAGGCCACAGGGAGGGAGGGTCGTAACCCTACCAGGTGTGGCCTAGGGGGAAAGGCAGAGAGCCCCCCCCCCCTTTTGCCATCCATTGCAGCCCCAAAAGGAGAGTTCATTCACCTAAAGGGGTGGCTGGGGGCAAATGACTGATACTCTGAGGTTCTGACCTTAACTCATAGCTCATGAACTATGGCTCTGGGCAGGGAAAGAAAATCCTAGCCTAATCTCACTTGAATACATTCAAGGTAAAGAGGGCTAAGATGTAGCCTAGGCTACCTCAGAGGGAGGAGAGATTACCTTAGTGTAAAGGTAACCAGGGAGGTGTGAAAGTATACAAAAGCCCCTAAGCCGTAGGTTAGGGGCAAGGGATTCCACTACCAAGATTATCAAAACCCCTTGTATACTTTCTAGAAGGAGAAAAAACCATGTGCAATCACTGAATCTTATATGTATAAATGCCTAATATCTTCATTTAATAGATTAACACTAGGAACACTTATTATATCATGCATGAAAGTAAACTAAAACGCCTGGGCTATCGAGCCTAGGGGATGGGCTAGCAACTCTAGCGTCTTAAAGTCGGCTACCTACACTCGTCGAAATTAAAGAATACTATCGGCAAAATATAACTAATTCCTAGCAATGAAGACTAAATAACTAATACTGATAATTAGTTATGGAACCAGGATAGTTGTTCTGGCTAACTAAATAAGGCATGCGAAGCGAACAATAGTGTCAGGGACGCCTCCGGGAGGCAAGAGCTCAGCCACAAAACACAGTATTTAAAGATAAAAAGGCGTTACTTTACGGCCAGAGCTGATTTATACAATATAAGAATATGGTACTCCACTTTCCAGTGGCAGAAGAGACTGAATATTGCGACATGCTGGTAAATGATAGCGAACAACTGGGAAAAACACCTGGTCATAGATGTTACTAGAGAAGGAATGGAGAAGGCGCGTTGTTATGACGTCAGCCAAGATGGCGGCCAAGATGGCATCATTTATGATATCATCCGAGTACCATAACAGTAACGGAGGAGAAGAACTTTGTAATGGCTCCTCCCTTAACTTGCCACCAACTTCCCCCTTTAAGCGTAAACGCTATGTGGGGTGCAGATAGCTATGTGGCGTGTCAAGCATACGTCCCCTGTTATTATACGATATCCTGAAGGGAAACCTTATGGGTACTCGTGCCAGAAGTTAGAATTCTGTGAAACCTTTAGTTTAATTCTCTGGGAATATCTACTGTATTCATATATACCCTTAGGAAGCTACTGAAGGAACCTTCCATCAGGACGACATGGCCTAAGCCCAAAAAGTAACGTAAAATTCACACTACTTCCCTATTATGCGATTCCACTAAGCCATTTGCTGAAGGCCTATATGCCGTCACTGAAAAGTGTTAAATTTTCATCAAGTCCGTGACTGATTTCACTACCTTATTTATAAACTCAAGACCATTATCACTTATCAAAATTTTGGGCAACCAAACCTAGTAATGAAAGCGCACAGCGCCTGGACTAATGAATCTGCCGATTTATCAAACATTGCGTAAGTGTGAGTGTACCGAGTAAATGCCTCCACAAATAAACAAATACATTTATGTGTTAAACCAGTAGGAAATGGTACTACTACATTCATATGCACTCTATAAAATTTGATAGGAATCACAGGCCACTTTCTGACTTCCGGTATAGTGTTTTTGTGTTCTTTGAAACAGTTACAAGCATAACAGCCTTTTATATATTTTTCTACAGATGTTTTCATTCTAACCAAAAGAAGGATTCATGTACTCTCCTTAATGTTCTATCAATCCCTAAATGACCTGCATTCGTACTTGCATATACATTGTGGATTGCTCAATTAATTAAAGAGGGAGGAAGAACTACCCGTGCACAAATTCCCCCCCCCCCTCCTTCTTCTCGTAAGAACAATATAAGATATCATTTTCTACAAAAAATTCTCAGGAGGCGCATTCAGAAATGACGGATAACTCTCCGATTCCCCTTCAATCCCTGCTCGCACTCTTTCCATCCATTCCTCTTTTTTCTGTCCCTCTCGGAATTCTTTTATGTCCCAACCTCCCAGGTCAATCAAACCTACATCATCAGGGCATTTATTCTGGACACCCCTAGTCATGTTCTCGGCCACCCACATATATTCACCTTCAATGCTCATATCTCTCTCTCTCTCCCTCTCCACTACCGTATTCCGTTTGTTCCGCGGGAGATTTCACATATCGTTCTCTATTTTTTCTATTTTGATGGGAGTCTTCAATATTTTGGTTACGTTCTTCGTTCCTCTTTAGTGCCCTAGTTGTTACTCCTATTACTGCACCGGTAGAGAGAGCATCAGCTACCTTGTTAGTTTTACTTTCTATATGGTGAAACCCTTTATATTAAACTCTAACAATCTCTCAATCCATCTTGCTTGTCGAGAGGTCAAATCATTTTTAGAATACAAATCACAAAAGGGGCGATGATCACTTTGTAACTCAATTGACTGACCTAATAAAAAGAACCGATGTCTCTTTAGAACCCAAAGAATAGCCAAAGCCTCTCGATCAAATGTACTATAACTATTTTCTGCTCCTTTTAATGTTTGGGAAGCAAAACAAATGGGTCGCTCTTTGCCTTATTCATCTCATTGAGAAACTACGCCACCATTACCTACGCTGCTCACATCTGTTGTCACAAAAAACGGGCGATCAAATCTAGGATATACAAGTAATTCATTGCTAGTTAAGGCAGCTTTCAAATGGTTAAAGGACCTTTCTTCTTCCACTCCGCAATTTATTACTTTTTGTTTCTTTAAAGCATCTAAGGGTCTCGCTATCTCTCCAAAACCTCTTATGAATTTACGGTAATACCCAGCGTACCCTAGGAACCCATCTACTTCATTAGAGTTATGTGGCCTGTGGAAATCTCTAATACCCACTACTTTACTAGGGCAGGGTTGGATACCTTCTGTGGTTATTATATGACCTAAAAATTCGACCTGTTTACAGAAAAATTTGCACTTTGACAAATTTAATTTCATACCATTACGTCGCAATGCTTCTAAAAACTTTAGCAATATCATTATTATGTTCTTCGGCTGTTTTCCCTGTAATTATGATATAGTCTAAATAACCAAGAACACTATGGCCAATTAAGGGAGACTAAACCACCATCATCACTCTAGAGAATTGACTTGGAGCATTTTTAACCCCGAAAGGAAGAAAATTAAACTGAAATTGTTGATCATTAGCTATAAATGCTATTTTACATTTACTGTCTTCCTGAATGGGTATTTGACAGTATCCAGATTTTAAATCAACAGTTGTAAAATATTTACTATCACATACTTTCAAAAGTAATTCTTTGATCGAGGGTAATGGAAATGCATTATCCTTAGTGACTGCATTCAACTTCCTATAATCAACACACAATTTTACCTAGCCATCCTTTTTCCTAACAGCTACAATTTGAGAAGCCCAGTGGGATTTTCTCTCCTCGATTACCCCTTGTTCCCTTAATTTATTAATTTCCCTTTCTATCTCTCCCTGGAAATGAATGGGTACCTTATAAGGCCTTGACCTGATCGGCTCACCTTGCCCAGTGTCGTGAATTTTCTCTGACTTATTGAAATTAATGATTCTAGGCCCGATGGAATGGGCCGATGACAAGACCTTGAAGAGGTTTGCTTTCCAAAACTATTCAGGATTCAATAAAATATGATCACAATTTTCAAGTTTATTACAAGAATAACCATTTGATAGAGAAATAACACACAACAACACTTTAAGCTAATTGAAAAATAGAACTTTCACCCTTAGGGGGTCTGCAACATGTGCACATGAAACACAGAGTCCACGGACTGAAAAAGACTAAGTTTTCACAATTACAACAATTATTCCTTGGTAAATCACATACCAAGGTCTACAGGCGTATTCTGATGCATAAACCTAATCCCCAGTCCCAGGGATGACAATTTTACAGACCGATAGAAAGTTACATACAAAACTCAGAAAAGGAACTGACCTGGTATCACGGTGGCTTGGAGCCGGAGACAGAGAGACGAAAATATAGTTTAACTTACTGTGGGGGTTTAGGCAGGAATGAACGAGCGTCGTGCTGGACAGCTCCGAGGAAAACTACGATCTCCCGCACTAACTAAAGTGTCCTTGTGAGATGCGAGGGAACTCTTACATTATTTATTCAATAAGGGGTTTGATAAAGCTTCTTTATCGACCACAAGACAGAGAAACAATCAAAGTCTTACTTCAGATCAAAGAGTAAACTTAATACTTCGGCTGAAGGCCATAATTTGCCGTAATCCAACAAACTAGAGAGTCCTTGGCTCTAAACATATACATCGATATTTTTGTCGTCGCAAAACAAAACAATATCATTTTTGTAATTCATAAATAATAAATACTTTGTTTCTCTGACACCCGCTCCTTCCCCACCAGGTGGTTAAAATTTATGCCACAATACCGTCACGTATTGGACAACACTCATTCGCAGAAACGCCCGCGAGATCTTC
This sequence comes from Palaemon carinicauda, assembly GCF_036898095.1. Lineage (NCBI taxonomy): Eukaryota > Metazoa > Arthropoda > Malacostraca > Decapoda > Palaemonidae > Palaemon > Palaemon carinicauda. The sequence continues at coordinate 79,434,843 of NC_090729.1, forward strand.
CAATCTTACCCCAATTTAACGCAACGTTCGTGGAGTTAAATGGCGGGGTTTTTGAGTGATCAGTTCGAAAC